>NC_081350.1:61870835-61891351 GCF_029784015.1 Lycium ferocissimum
TCGGATTTCGGGGTACGACGGGCCCCGTCCCGTCATATGTTTATGTTTTCATTCTGTAGAGGTCCGTAGACATGTATAGCGGGTTCTCATACGTTTTGTAAGTTCGTGTATGTCGGGGATCAGATGTGTACTATGTGACTACTCGACCCGCGCTCGTGCGTCATACTCCCTCTCGGCGTCATCCGATAATATTTTTAATTATTATATATGTTTATTTGGCTATTATGCTTATGGGGTACGGGTACGTATGAGTGCCCAACTCGGGCACGAGTCACGGCCTATGGGGTTGGGTCGTGACATAGGGATTGTGTGATCGTAGTTTGCGATCGTCGTACTAATGCTGATCTACATGAGTTAGAGATGCTAGATTTTGACGTCATTATGGGAATGGACTAGCTAGCCTCTGTTACGCTAACGTTGATTGTAGAACAAAGGCACCAATTCCGCCAGGGGAACCAACAGTTAGAACGGAAAGGCAATACGGCATCTCCGAGCGGTCGATTTATCTCCTACCTCAAAGCGAGAAAGCATGATCGCTAAAGGCCACATTTATCTTTTGGTTCGAGTTCAAGACATAGAAGCAAAACCCCCAACCCTTCAATCCGTCCCCGTAGTGAATGAATTTCCGTACGTATTCCTGCACTAACTCTGTAAGTTTCTTCCGCAGCGGGAGATGGAGTTCACTATCACGATGTTGCTCGTTACTAAGCCCATATCTATTCACCCATATCGAATGGCCCCTTTGCAATTCAAAGGAGTTAAAAGCGCAATTGGAAGGATTTGCTTCTAAAAAGGCTTTATTAGGCCAAGCTCGTCGTCATGGGGAGCGCCTCGTGTTATTCATGAGAAAGAAAGATGGTTCCTTAAGAATGTGTATCGATTATAGGCAACTAAACAAGGTGACCATAAAGAATAAGTACCCTTTCCAAGGGGATCGACGATTTATTTGACCAATCGCAAGGTGCCAAATGGTTCTCAAAGATAGATCTAAGATCGTGTACCATCAAGTTGAGGGTAAAGGAAGAGGACATTCCAAAGACAATTTTCGTAACGAGGTACGGCCATTATGAGTTTCGGGTAATGTCATTTCGGCTCCGACCAACGCTCCGCGATATTCACGAACTCGATGAATAACGTGTTCGGCTCTTTTGCATTTGTTCGTGATCGTGTTTATTGATGACATTTTGGTGTGTATTCCCCATCGAGGCGTGAGCATGCAGACCATTTGCGTACATCGTTCTGGAATCCTTCGAGCTCGGAGTTATATGCCAAATTCTCAAAACGTGAACTTTGGTGAATTCTCGTGACTTTCCGCGTCACATTATTTCCGTTGACGGTATTCGGGTAGATACGCGAAGATTGAAGCCGTGGAAGGATTGGCCAAGGCCAACAACGCCTTGCGCAGGTCCGTAGTTTCGGGTTTGGCCGGTTACTATAGAAGGTTTGTAGAACCATTTTCTTCCATCGCAAGCTGACCATTAACGAAGCCGACTCGAAAGCGGCAAGTTTCGAAATGACGGATACGAGTGAGCGTAGCTTTTCAGAATTGAAAAATAGGTTGACTTCGGCACCGGGCCTGACACCTTCGAAGGATCGGAGGGGCTTTGTTATTTACCGTGATGCTTCAGTGTCGAACTAGGTTGCGTGTTGATGCGGAAGCATGGTAAAAGTAATTCGCTTACACCATACCAAACGATTCGAAACACGAGAAGAATTATCCAACCCATGACTTAGAATTGGCTGTTATTCACGCATTAAAGATATGGAGGCACTATTTATATGGTGTCCATGTGGATATTTATACGTATCATAAGAGCCTACAATATATCTTCAAACGAAGGAGCCGAATTTACGCAAAGACGGTGGCTAGAATGCGAAAGGATTATGATGTTGACATCCTATACCATCCAAAGAAAGAAAATGTTGTAGCAGATGCTCTTAGCCGTAAATCTATGGGGCGAACTTGGACAGTATGTACAACCGTAAAAGGTGGAGATGGTTCGTAAGATTTACTCACCAGCTAGCCTTGGAGTCCGTTTGGCTAGTTCGGAGATAGTGGAGTTTCTCTCGTGGAGTCGCTAAGTCCTCTATCATAGAAGAGGTAAAGAGATGTCGGTACGAGGACCACGTTCTCGGGCACAAGATAGAGATACGGCTCTTCAAAAGTAGAAGACCCCATTTGAGGTGACACTCGACGAGTACTACGATATAGAGGTAGATTGTGTGTACCCGATGTTGCCGGGCTACGAAGATAGGTCATGGGTGAGGCATATTATGCCCGTTATTCTGTACATCCGGGGTCAACAAAGATGTATCATGACCTCATATGCTTATATTGGTGGGATGGCATGAAAAGGGACATAGCGGAGTTTGTTGCTCAATGTCCAAATTGTCAGGAAGTCAAAACAGAGCATCGAAGCCGGGGAGGATTACCGCAAGCTATAGAAATCCCCACCTGGAAATGGGAGGCAATTAATATAAATTTCATTATAGGCTTACCTCGTTCCCGGCGTAAATATGATTCTATATGGGTGATAGTTGATAGACTCACGAAGTCCGCTCATTTTTTGCCAGTCAGAACGACATATTCAGCAGAAGATTATGCAAAGTTATATATCAAAGAGATAGTGCGACTTCACGGGGTTCTAGTGTCTATTATTACGGATAGAGGAGCACAATTTACGGCTAATTTCTGGAGATCCTTTCAAGAAGGCTTGGGAACGCAGGTGAAACTCGGACAAAGATTCCATCCGCAAATCGATGAGAGTGCAGCGCACTATCCAAACCCTTGAAGACATGCTAAGGGCATGCGTGCTAGATCTTGGAGGCAATTGGGATGATCACCTGCCACTTATTGAATTTGCGTACAACAATAGCTATCACTCTAGCATTCAAATGGCCCCATATGAAGCTTTGTACGGGAGAAAGTGTAGATCGCCTATTGGATGGTTCAAAGTAGGAGAGGCACAGTTAGTAGGCCTAGATCTGATTCAGCAAGCGGTAGAAAAGGTCAAGCTTATTCAAGAACGGCTACTTGCGGCTTCAGTCGCCGAAAAATCCTATGCGGACAACCGTCGGTGAAATTTGGAATTCAAAGTCAATAATTGGGTGTTCTTGAAAGTGTCACCGATGAAAGGGGTGATGAGATTTGGTAAGAAAGGGAAGCTCAGTCCTCGTTATATTGGACCTTACGAGATTGTGCGCAAAGTAGGCCAAGTAGCATATGAGTTGGATTTACCTCCGTAATTAGAATGGGTCCACCCGCATTTCATGTATCCATGCTACGCAAGTGTGTTGGAGATCCTCCGTGATCGTGCTCGTGGACGACGCACAAGTCACATAGAGAAATTGTTATGAGGAAGTAACGGTTATTCGGATAGGCAAGTCCGAAGGCTTAGGACCAAGGACGTAGCTTCAGTCAAAGTTTTGTGGAGGAATAATAACAGAGAAGAAATGACTTGGGAAGCTGAGGAAGAAATGAAGTCTAGGTACCCGCATCTATTTCAGCCTCCAAAAGATATGCAAATAGAGCCCTCAGTACCCTCAGGTATGTAATGTTTCTCCAAATGATTCTTTGACCGAATTTTGGGTTGTTATGACAAGACGATAGTGGTACAGTTATAGGGAAAACTCTAGTAAATTTTTAGGTCCCTAAAAGTCTAACATTCGAGGACGAATGTTCCTAAGGGGGGAGGAATTATTACACCTCGAAGTTTATGTACGTTGAGATTCGTCAGGTGTTAGCTATTTAACTGCAGACACCGGAGTTATTGTCGAGAAGATGCAAGATCATAGGTGCTCATTTTACAATTATAAGAGTCCGAGTTCGCGTAACAGGTTATAGAAAGACTGAAAAACAAGTGAACTAAGGAGATTAAGCTTCTGAGACTTTGAAGGAAAGTTGGGCAAGGTTTGGTACGGAAGTTTTGGTCTAATCCGGAGAAAGAATATCTTTAGTATAGGAAGAGTTTTGAAGTGGAACAAAAGTCTAAAGTGAAGTTCGGGAAGTCTAGTTTCCAACGCAACAAGCCTCTCCTCAATCGGACATCGGGGTAAAGAGATATGGACGTTACAAGTCGGGCTGGCAGACCAGGAAAATGGTCTGCTCGAACGCGCCAGGGAGTGGCGCGAACGCGCTATAGGCCAAGGGCCAACACAAAGCGAACGCGCCACCACGAGGAGCGAACGCACTGAGTAATTTTGAGGATCGGGTTCGGGGGGAAGGTTATAGTATAAGGGTGTGATAATAATAATACACATATGACATTTGGAGACCATATGGTGTAAAAAAGCCGTACGTTGCTTAATGGAAGCCCTCGTTACTGTAAGCTAATTGGGGTCCACATGTCGGGGTTTCATAAAGTACATATGAAGAGACATATGGTTAGTACAAGGAAAGTTGAGCAAGTCTTAAGAAGGACCCTTAAGCCAAATATGGGCATAGGCCCTCCAAAAGGACGATTTAAGGAAACATTTTCGGATGATCTGACTTGGAGGGGCCAAAACGACATTTTAAGTTTGGAACCAAGAAAAACACCAAGAATAAAAGTTGTATATAATTTAACGAGATTTCCAACCATATGTCGTGGGCCCTCACACGATATCGGGATCAAGAGTTATGACCTTTTTACTGAACGAACGCGCAATCAGAAAATTTAGACCTGCGCGAACGCGCCTGTGCCGGGGGCGATCACGCCGAAGGTTTTTTATGTCGGTCCAGGAGAACCTGGACCGTTATAAAAGGGGGATCCCCATTTTTCAGCCAAATACACCCAAAAACATCCCAAATTCTCTCCGGAAAATTTCAACCTTCCCACACCCACTTTTTAGCCCAAACCAGGTATAATTTCCAAATTTTGATCCGGATAGCGTATAGTTATTGGTGCAGAATCATATAGCGGTGTGTTGTGGCCTAAACTTAGGGTGGAAAAGTGAAGATACAATAATATTAACGAGAGAAAGGTATGGATCTCTTCCTATTTATGTTGATACTGGCTTATTTACAAAGATAGAACGGTTAAATGGTTGTATAGTGAGTTGATTAGTCATGGAAGTGGGGAAACAGCGTGTGTGCTGTTTTATGGAATACTTTGATATGGGAAATGATATTATTGATGTTGGTATTGTTATTGTTATTGTTGGTTGATGAACTAAGAATTCGGGCTGGGCACATAAACAGGGGAGATGCTGCCCGATTTTCGATAGAATATAAGATAGTTTAAATTGGAACTTGGGATAAGTGTGTGATAAGGAGACTAACATTAGTGTGAATCCTCTCGAATGTAGATTTACGAGCTCGGGCGGATAAACATAGCCATTAGGAGGTCGAGCAGGTATGTTAAGGCTCGTCCCTTTCTTTCAAAGGGATGACTCCTATGTTACGATTTCATAAATGCTTCCATAACTTCGTTGTTTTCAAAAGTTAGAAGTCTATGATTCCAAGGCATGATTCCTTTTCCCGATAACCCAAAAATGCTTTCCAAAATGTCCGTATATTTTCAAAACGGAGGTTTGTGACTCCGTAAGCTTTTATGACAACAACGATGGATATGTTTTACAATGACAACGATGATGTCAAAGATGAGAATAGTTTCCTACGATGAATATGACGATGATGATTCCATGTTTAAAGGTTCCAAGTTTACGATTTCAATGACGATATAAGAATGTTGAGCAAATTCTTGATTTCTCAATTTTATTCATGGATGATGACTATTTTTAAAGATTCCAAAGTATATGAATTGACGCCTTATGAGATTTATGATCCTATTCTATGCTTTCTCTTGATGTTATTCTTCATTGATAGTCTCACCTTATAATAATTGTTCCTTCAAGGTGAGACAAAGCGATCATGATTATCCCATAATACAATCGGAGGTTACCGACCTTACGTCACTCCGATAGATACATGACTTTCTTTGGGCTCTCATGTACGCTCGCTTTATATGATTATATGACATATGTATATGTATATGGGAAAAAGGGAGAGCGTTATATACGCGTAACCACCGATCGCTGGTATATATGGCATGATACCGTCCCGGACGCGGGATGCCGGACGCGGGATATATGTATATGGATCGGGGCCGCACGTTCCGGCAATATATTATATGGATCGGCCCGCACGTTCCATGACAATATACTATATGGATCGGGCTGCACGTTCCGCAGCAATATAGTGTATATATATATATATGGATCGGGCTGCACGTTCCGCAACAATATAGTGTGTATATATATGGATCGGGCTGCACGTTCCGTAGCACTAAGCATGCATGGTACCCGCCTAAAAGGCACTCAGATGTACCGGTTACTCTTTTATCTCATGATATGCTCTATATTTCTGTTATGTTACTATTCATGCTTTGTATCCTTTAATATGTTATTACTCATGCCTTACATACTCCGTACATTACTCGTACTGACGTCCTTTCTCGTGGCGCATCTGATCCCTAGGAGCTCCACCAGCGGCACATTGAGAGCGCTCCAATTGTTCCGGAGCTTCAGTTTATCGGTACTACTTTTGTGTACATATTTGGGAACGGTGGAATCCGGCCCCTACTTGTGGATATATGTATCTTATTTAGAGGCTCGTAGACAAACGTGTACCGCCAGATGTTTCACAGTCTTGTTCGTCCTTGTGTTTGTATAATATTTTAGTAAAGCTTACTGACATTCGTTCACGAGTATGCTATTGATGATTGTGTTGAGTAAGATATGATTGTATCGTCCATATGGCCCACTCAGTAGTAAGAACAGAATACGAGATAAGAGGTGCCCGGTATGGTAGTATCGGGTACCCATCACGGCCTCTAGTGGGGTAGTGACATGGGATGCCGCCAATGACGCATCCATCTTCAACCATTTTCTTGATCTTCAATGACTTAATGAAATGGATTCTTCCAATTCAAACTCATCACCATCTGAGGACTTTAAGGTCAAAAACCTCTTCTCTGTGGTTGGTAATGCTGACGCTACCATTGTTCCAAATTTTGGGTTTGCGACTATGCGCACTACTTTTAATTCTATAATAGTGTAATTGGTAAGTCCTAATAAATATTTTTAAGGTTATTAGTTTCTCTGCACGTGCTTTGCACGTGTATGCGGAATTATGTAGTATATGATTTTGTAAGATAATATTAATATATTAAAATAAACATTTAATTAATGCACCAATATCCGCCATGAAAGGGTTGAGCCATAACAAATGAGAAGCTATCACGCTTAACTCAAACATCTTGACAAAGGGCTGAGTCCCACCAAGTGAATTCAATGCACTGAGCTCACCTGGCCGTTTGCTGCATGGGTAATGGAAGTCATCGGTGAAATTTAACCTTAATTTAATGGGCTACTTTCGCTTTTAAAAATAATTAAATATTTTTTGATAGAAAAATGTTCACTGCATTAATGGAATACTTACAAGATCTATTTACAAACTGTCATCGAGGGTATTTCGACATAACATCCAATTATACGCAATATCTCAACACAAATTTCAATTTTAGCAGACCAACAAGCAAAGCAACAAATCCCATCATCTCCAATCTTCTCTCAAAAATATTTCACAAAAAAAATTCTCTCTAGATTTTGTATTTTTTATGTATATATCTTCAGGAAACTTAGAGAGCCCGTAGACCTTGTCATTCTAGATGTCACATACAAGAAAGCTAATATAAAAGTTTTTGTGAATAATTAGTGTTGGATCATCATATGGTTAGGAGCCAAGTTTCTTTCCACAAAAAGAAAAATAATGGCATACATTTCACGATCATTCATGCCACAAAAAGTTAGTAAAAATTATACACGTTCTTCGTATTTTATTGGGATTGCACAAGCATAGGGTTAATAGGCTCATATAGGGGTGCACATTAGGTTTTTTATTTGGTTTTACATTATTCAGACTTAGTTTTTCATTTTGATCAAATGACATCCAATCCAAACCAAAATAAATTTGGTTTGGCTAATTTCTGATCTCAGTTTCTTCTATGGTGTGAAATCAGTAATGATATTGAATATCTCTTGAATAGACTCAATGACTTATGCTTGATCCTGTCACCTACTGCCTCAACACAAAAATCGAGCAGACCCTTGATGTCAAGGAAATTTTCGGACGATAAGACGTTAAAGAGGGTTTTAAACTATTATCCACAAATCTCTTGTCGTAATTCTTAATTTCTTCATGGTTTGATGTCAAGTGATGCATTTTGAAGTATTTAATGATTTTGGTTAGGATTTCTGTGCCAACGTTGAAGAGTGGGGATGACGCCAATGACGCATCCATCTTCCACCATTTTCTTGATCGTGAATGACTTAATGGAAATGGATTCTTCTAATTCAAACTCATCACCATATGAGGATTTCAAAGTCAAAAACCTCTTGTATGTAGTTGGTAATGCTGACGCTGCCATATTTCCAAATTTTGGGTTTGCGACTATGTAAACCCACTGTTAATTCTATAATAGTTTAATTGGTAAGTCCTAATAAGTGTTTTTAATTAAATACCAAATCAGATTATCATATTTGAACTATAATATGTCACGACCCAATTTCACTAAGTCACGGAGGCACCTATCATTTCCTACCTCGGTAGAACCCTTTCCCTAATCATCAATTTAAATCACGATAAAGTAAATAGAGCAGAATAAGTAGAAGCTTGAAATCATAAATAATCATAAGTGTGAAATATAAATAACAAAAAAGGGCCAAATATACCCCTATACTATGAGAAAAGGTTTAATATACCCTTCATTATACTTTGGGTCCAATTATACCCCTTCCGTTATACAATTAGATCAAATATACCCCTTGTCCGTTAAAGTTGTCAAATGTGGACATCCAATCCTGTGTGGCACCAACGTTCGATGAGTTGGATGCCACGTGGCATGCCACCTAAGCTCCCCAAACTCATTTTACCCTTCCCCTCTATTTGTTCTTTCCTCACTAAATTTTTTTCCCACTCCACCACTATTACCACCATTACCGCCACTAAAGTTGGAGATGGAAGTAGGAATGAACCAACATTTTTTTTTTAGGGCATGAATTGATTTTAGAGGGGGAAAAAACAATTTCGCTCAATTTCAGAGGATCCGGTGTGAGCTTCGCAAACCATAGCAACTCACAAGCCAGAATAAAGAAGAAGACGAATTGCAGTATGTTGTTAGCAAGGAAAACAATCATATATGATAAATTCTCTAAATACATTCACTGGAACTTGTCCTACGATTGTATAGGGCGAAATGAATAAATAAGAGTATGATTTTCCACAAATTTAGCAAAACACAACAAAATTTACTATTAGAATGAAAAGGAACAACAACAAATCCATTCGCAAATAGTAAAAATAGAAAAATAACAAAAAGAAAGAATAAGCAAAGGGGAAACTGACATGAAGACACGTACAAGGGATTTTCCCTTGTCATCTCTGACTTTAGTGGTGGTAATAGTGGTGAAGGGGAAGAAAATTTTTGTGGTGCAAGAACAAATCGAGGAGAAGGGTAAAATGGGTTAGGGGTGTTTAGGTGGCAAGCCACGTGGCATCTAACTCATCGAATGTTGGTGCCACGCAGGATTGGATGTCGACATTGGACAACTTTAACGGAGGATGGGTATATTTAATCCAATAGTATAACGACAAGGGTATATTTGGATCCAAAGTATAACGAGGAGTATATTTAAACCTTTTCTCACAGTATAGGGGTATATTTGTCCCTTTTTTCGTATAAATAAAATCCTCAAGGAACTGGTCTGACTCGTACAAGAGCAACTAAGTAATGTCTAGAATATACAAGTCTCAAATACTAAACACAACTGTCTGAATGGAAGAAAATAAAGGCAGGGATAGAGGAATCTTTGGGAAGCGACTCATCAGATTCTCACCCTCGCTACTCGCAAGCCAGGCCTCGAAAATCAGTCTTGGAAGTAGAAGCGGAACTTATCTCAAACTCTACAGCAAGAAAAGTAGTGTAGCAAGGGAGCATCAGTACAACAACACGTACTGAGTAGGAATCATAGGCCGACAATAGTTAGTTAACATATATAAAGAAAGAGACTGAAGAATAGACATGCTCACAATCAGGTATACACACCACACAATCCAAGAACAACAACTTAAGTACATAAGGATCAATAACCGAATCATACCCTATGGTGAAGCATCTAAGCACAAGTCTTGCCATGTGTTTTTACGATTCCGCAGAATAACCATAAACACTAGCACAGTCAACAATGCCACTCTGGATCCTCAAGTCTCAACCTAGGAGAAAGTCTCTACTTCTCGAATTCGATCAATTTTTGAATATATATTAATCAGGCACAAGGCAATCTCAAATCAGTAACCAATCAGGAAGTCAATAATCACGAGCACCGTACGGTACAATAAATAACCACTATCAGAAAGGTATGTATGGGTGACTGAAATATGAATGCAATGCAATGATACACACACACTTCGGGCAGAGAATGTCTTCGCTCTGACAGTCATGACATATGGGGGACCCACGAAGTCCATGTACTTGCTGCTGCGCAAAGCCAAATCAAAGTCAGTGTTGCAGAACGTGCAACTCGATCCCAGTCTGTGTTACGGTACATGCAACCCGGTTCAATATATGTATATATATGTGTTGTGGCGCGCAACCCAATCTAAATATATGAGTATGAATACATGCATGATATCAATGCCAACAAGAGTATATCAATGACAATTGTGCCATACCTGGACACATATCCCAATTTCAATTCCTTCCTCTTCACAAGTCAATAACTAATAACTGAGAGATACTGTTTCACAATAATGAATAAGTCACTAATTATTCATATCAGGGTGTCATGAAAGATGAGATTGACTACATTGCATAATATCAATGAATGAAGACAACATATCTAATCAATCATGCCACACATGGACACATCTCTTGATATCAACAACAAGTCAAGTTCTTTCCTCTGTCCAAGATAATACCAATAAGTGAGGGATAGCCATATCTCAAACATGATAAGACGACTAAGAATTTAATCCAATATATCTATAAATAAGTGTATGTATGATAACAATGCCAACAAGAATATACGAATCAATCGTGCCACTCTGGACACATATCTCAATCACAATATCAATATCAATATCATAACTTTACTTTCTCTTTCTACAATCTCAATGATGATAAATACGCTCCCCAAATCATAAGGCAATCACTAAGCATCAACTCTAGAATCAATCACGTGGCGACAAGCCAACAAATCACAATAAGGCAACAGCCCAATAGAACACAATAAGGCGACAAGCCATAGTTAACAACAATACCAACATAAGAATCCATCCCAACTTCTTACTCGAAGGCATAACATGCTGTCTCTGACAATCACTAACTCTACATATGCTTTTCTAACTGAAGTCTAACCATAAGGTAAGCTGTAACCTACCTGGAATGCCGAATAGTAGCCACAAATAGCCACACCTTTGCCCTGCCCTTGCGTAGCGCCTCTAAATACTCAATGTCTAGTTATAAACATAATCTAGATTATAAACCATGAAGAAAAATACCCATATTTCTAAGCATCTAAATTAGGTCAAATCCAACCTATAAAAGTTGGGGAAATGGGCCCACAAGGGTAAAACGGAAAATTCTAAAGTGGAATATGAAATTCAAGTCTAGATGATCAAAACCCACTAATCAATTGGTAGATTAACTCAAGATTAAGCTAAATTCGGATTTTTAGTGAAACCCTCAAATTTGGGTATGAACCTTAACATTTCAATCCACAAATTGACCTCTAATAATGGAAGATATACGCTTAACAACAATGAATATATCAGGTTCTAGGGTTACACTAACCAATTTCAACTTAGGAAGTCTAAAACCCATCTTAAGAATATCTCATAAAAACTCACTTTTCCTCTTTGATTCTAGCATGGATTAATGATTAAGAAAGGAAAATAATGAATTCTAAGGCCAAGGATCTTACCTCTATGCAGAATCTGATCAAATGATCCCAAAATCGCCCCAAAATGCTTAAGAAATGATATAATGAAGTGATAAGGGTTTAGGGGTTTCAACTTAAGAAGTAGAGAAAAATCTACCCGTCAACGGCTACATTGGTCATACGAACGGCACCTAAGCGGCACCGGCTACGACGGCGCGGCGGACGACGGATAAACTACAAGACACCATCATGGCGGCAGGATAGCGACTACAAAGACGCACCGGACACATTTAAAAAATACTGGTTTTTGATCAATCTCAACCCGAAATCTGACTATCACTCGAGGCCTCACAGATACATAACAAACATTCAAACACCCATAAAACGCACTACAAATTCATCTGCGGCCTCGAAATTTCCAACGGAGGTCTATTTGACCAAGTCAACCCCTAATTGGCTAAAGCCAAGTTTCCAAACTAAGACTCAAAACGCTCCCAAGTGCCTTGGGAATTGAACCAAACTTCCCACCAAGTAATAAACGATCATCCGGACCTCTCGGAATCTACGAATTTTCGAAAAAGGACCGTTTACCCAAAAGTCAACCATTGGTCAAATTTTTAAAAGTCACACTAAAATTCACCCGATGACCTCGGGAACCATGCCATCCATCCCCGCGGGTCAAAATCATACTCATAGGGCTGGGAAAAGGTCAATGGGGGCAAATGGGTCATAAACGCTATAACGACCGAACGGGTCGTTACATCAAATACCAATTAAATAATCGTTCATCCTCGAATGAAGAAAAAGAGTATGAAGGCTGACGCTAACTAAGGAATCATTATCATAACAACACGGAAGCCTTCACAGCATGAAGTATGCCAAAATCACTGCCTACTCACCTTGTCAGTCAACACCTCGTCTAACTTAGCTAAAAGACGCAATTCCCATATTACCATACTCGAAATGCTCTCACAACTGATCCATGAATAAAGAGTTGCCTTTACCGGCATTATCTGATTCGATAGAACCATACCCCTGAAAGCGATCAATAAGTCCCACAAATATTTCTCAAAATAGCACAGCCTTTCAGACATAAACACAAACATAGCCCACTCTAAATTGGTATAATACTCTAATTCCGCTAACCTTTCTTCCACACTTCTAACACCGTTCTTCGTACCAAAATTCCTTACAAAACACAGGACACCCGTCCGAAACCATGACTTACTCTAGCCAGAAAAAACTC
This sequence comes from Lycium ferocissimum, assembly GCF_029784015.1. Taxonomy (NCBI): domain Eukaryota; kingdom Viridiplantae; phylum Streptophyta; class Magnoliopsida; order Solanales; family Solanaceae; genus Lycium; species Lycium ferocissimum. The sequence continues at coordinate 61,884,001 of NC_081350.1, forward strand.
TTACTTCATCGGAGCAACTCTAAGCAATTCCATCATATAAATTTTACTAGTTCCAAGTCTTTTTAGACTTTTAAGTCACAATAGGAAGCATGCCATTGGGTACCTCGCCACATCATTACCGAGCACCGATGTAAACCATCACCTCTGTCCGAGTAGTTGATCTGGGTAAAATATCATCAAGTCCACCCACAAACCCTGAATAAGCTCGATAAACCTGTCATATCTCAAATCTGAACTGAAACTCACCTAATTCGTGAAGGTGACTCACTGGGAACCCGTAAGTTCTTCTGGAGATATGAATACAGTCCATCAAGTTCTAATCAACAATACTGACCAGAATCAATGCACAACCCCTGAATACCATCAATAGCCACTCGAAATGACTCCAAAATTCTAAAACCAACCACAGTCCAACCATGCATCGGTTGTGGCCAATTCTAATCCTTTCCTTAAGCAGAATACATCATGTCTGTAACTCTGGAATCCAAAAGCTGAATCATATCCAAGTTGTCAACTGGGTACCGAAGAACTATACCTTATGAATGCAACCTTAGAGTTTCTCAACCTTTACCCGATACTTAAATTCGATACAACCTCAAACTTGTCGATACAAAGACATGTAGCCTCATATAATAACCCTTTAACCATCGAACCTCCCATTGTAATGCCTCGATATGCCCATAACATTTCCGAAAGCGTCAAATCTCACAACCTCTTAAGCTAATCTAGCACAACTATTTTCCAGTCCTTAATATCTAAAATATTCACCCATGATATCCAGTCGATATTACTCGTAACATAAAATAATTACCATGAATACGGTCCCATCTCGAGAATATAATTCTAGCCCTCACATAATAGGAATTCTCACAAATCCTTTCTCTTAAAACCATACTAACTCATCCACTGTAGAGTGTTACGAAACTATCCAACGGTGTACCACACAAGCCACTTCCTATAAACCTTAACATGTCGGTTACCTGAAATTCTTTTCTCACTGGTCACTAATTACAAAACCTCACGGAACATCGTCATATCACTTAATCCATCGTATCACTTAGTCCTTTTTTTGTAGACTTCCTTCTTAAGCTTACTCAACGATCATCCCCACTTGAATTATGCAAGACAACAACACCACAATCTATATAGACCCAAGTAATTCCGAAGACGTACCTCATTCTTACCGATTCTCAATCAACTATACCTTTCTTATTCCTCAATTTCCAATTCCAATCAAATCACAATCATCGTCCCAGTAACCATTTCTTGAACCCACTCAATAGAATACCGTATAATCATAAGTCTTGCAAACTAGCTGAGTCAATCATGGAGATAGTAGCATGCCACATACTCCACATATTAGAGTTTTCTTAGCTCACTCAGCTCTAAACTGAATCCTTTCAAAATCTCGCGTATCACATACTCAGGCCTACATATTTCCTCGCGTATCTCAACTAAGGTGCTTTGCTCAAATTCCCTTAACTCAAATCTGAAATGTTCTCTACAACGCGAATTAATTGAACTTCATCATTGATTTACCATTCTGAATGTCCCAATTGTCGAACCGAAGCGCCTCTAGCCATTCATGAGATTTAACCCTTTCATTCGATCATCCGCAGTAGCAAGAACTAGTCGAAACTAACACCACATGTACAAGGCTCTCAAAACTAATCTAATATTAGATGCAACACTCGATAGATCCTAGGGTACTAAACTCTACACTCGTTCAATACTAGAGTCCTTACCTTAATTAACCACTAGCTCCCTCTGGCTTACTGAACCGTTATGTATATTTTACCATGCATAACCACAACAAAAACATCAAATCAACTGGAACTTGATTCCATGACTTCCTTATCATTCCTCTAAACACGACGAACCGGCAAACATACTCTTGCTAAAATACCAGGACTACTGCTACCCGATATCTTAAGTCTCCACTTATCATAAGTAACCTTTCTTTCAGATCTAGAAGCAATACCCACTTCCCTGAAAGAACCCTCAAACCACTACCATATAGTCACTTGAAACCCAACTTAACTTTCCACGACCGAAAATGAAATCCACTCATGTACAAAATTCCAACTTTAACCTGACGAACACATCAGATACCAATTGTTCCCTTCCTAATAACAGAGAGTAATCTATCCAAATCCTCTTCCTTATGCGTCCGTCCCATTAACACGAAAAGTACTCATACCAAAAATACCCTGAGAAATCTGACTTCTTTACACATTTTCCACCAAAGTCATCCTTTATGTCCTTATTCTTAACTTCTCTTCTTTCTTACACATAGTCACTATACTTTTGCCAAATCTGATGATCCTTACAAATCATATACTCATCCTCGCATATCGACATCTAATACCATAACAATGATGAATAGTTGACCTGTCATTGGTACACCTATGTCACGCAAACCATCATAATATCTTGAAGACGTTGAAACTTTTACCAAAACCACCACATCATCAAACAAATCACTCTTGCACTTTTGCCACTTTCGAGCAACCCAAAGCTGAAAAAATGGAGATCATTTGACTCCTTGTACCATCTTTTCCATTTCTCAAGAAACCCCCTCATAATGAACGAGTCTTAATCACGATCCCACACAACTGAAAACTCAAGCTATAGCTAGAAACTGAACTTGGTTGCGCATCCGAATCAGGACAACACATCTCGTACCATACCAAGCCACATCATAAAAAAATCGCTCGTATAAGAATTTATGTCACGACCCGAGCTACGGGCCGCGACGGGTATCCGGGGCTAACCACCGAACACCACTCACTTACCTGCTTATCTGCTATTATTCATACTATATGCTCATAATATATAAAAGCGGTCATTTTCTCGAAATACATTAGCTTTTATAAACATAAGCCCTTCGCTATCAAAATAATATATATACATGCATATACATACAAGCCATGGGACCGGACTACCACACCGCGTATCTACGAGCCTCTACCGGGATACTAGACATCCGGACGGACGGGACCCGTCGTGCCCAAAATAGGAATACACAAACATATGTACCAAAAGAATAGTCGTAGCACCTCCGAAATATGGAGTGCTCCCAAATCAGCCGCAGGCCCTATGGATCCGGATCACCTCCTCGTCTACCTCGTGGGCATGAACACGGCGTCCGAAGAAAGGACGTCAATACGAATATTGTACCAGTATGTGAAGCATAAGCAATAACAATGAAGCATCAATAACCGAGGAGGCATAATATAAGGAGCAATACAATCGATCGAATCATAAGAAAGATCATATATATACTTACTTACTCTCAAGCTTATCATCATCATATCATATGTACATAATCATATATATGCTTACTTACTCTCAAGCTTATCATCATCATATCATATGTACATAATCATATATATGCTTACTTACTCTCAAGCTTATCATCATCATATCATATGTACATAATCATATATGTGCTTACTTACTCTCAAGCTTATCATCATCATATCATATGTACATAATCATATATGCTGCCCGACCATATAGGTGCGGTGTAATAATCAGTAACAATAACATCATCATTGGCCCGCGTCCGGGATATTATCTCACCGTCCATATGGCGGGCGCCGCCTTGCCGTTTGGTCATGTGTGTATGCCGCTTGTAATGGCGGTTCTAAAACCATATAGGCGCGGTGTGATATCATCATACATTCATTACATCATACTTATCATAACATGCCCATCAAAATTATGCTTCTGTAACATACTTATTATAATATGTCTTTCATAATACGTATCATAACTCATCATAGTATGCTTATCATCATATACTTATTATATTAAATAGAGACTCTTAGCTATTCGTACTTGATCGGGGTGACATAAGGTGGTGGACCCCCATTGTCACTATGGAACATTCATACGTATTTTGCCTCACCTTGAAGGAACAAGCATGAGGTGAGTGGACATAATGATCAATACCATTTGATTATATATATAGCATCATTAGCTTCTTAGAAGATATCATGTCAAAGGCTATAGTATTTCTAGACTTTTTTACTATCATAGTCATCGCATGTCTTATCTCATATAGCTATTCATGAGAGAGGACTCTTAACTTTCTTGGAGAGGTGGAACATTTATAGTAAAAGGAATTTCATGCCATAGGACTCGTACCTTAGGAAGAAAAGGGATTTGCCTCACATACCTTTGCCGCTTTTACTATTTATTGCTCGCTTGTGTTCCTTAAATGCACTCGTATACCTTCAATGGAATCTCGTATCGACATTAGTTATATAATCGGGAAAACATGTTCTCTAAAGCTATAGAAATTTGGGCATCTCCTTTGTTTATACTACTTTCCGCCATATTTCATATCACCCCAACATTCACAATAATCATCACAATATCGCTAACAACAATCGTCATTCATTCATATGATTCGTATTTCATAATTCACCTCAATTTCCCATAATTATGACTAAAAATCCATCGTCGCATTCTTTCGTATCCAATACTTATTTCATGTTCTATAAGTCATTTATAACGTATTTATATCATCAACATATTCATTTCCATGATTCAAGCCAACTATTATTCAATAATGACATTTTTCATCCATTTGATGACCCATTTGTGGTGCTCTTCTACAATCCATGAATCTCAACTTATGAATACTTCACATAGCATGTAAGAGTCATGAAACTTACCTTAAATAATAGAGGAACAAGCTTGGGTGGTGATTCACCCCCAAAGCACCAAAACCCTAGTTCATCTCTCCTTGGATTTCTTGACTTGGATGACTTTTAATGGGTTTCCTTCACTTGATTCTCTTGATTTCTTGTTGTTGATCTTATATTTCTATGGTTTTCTCATGGATGAAATGTTTGGAACACTCTAGAGGCTTCTTGTGTTGTGGAGGAATGAAGGGGAAATGAAAAATGAAGTGGAGAATGGTCCCTTATATAAAAATGCAATTGACCCAGGTCGGGAATACCCGGACCCAACATACGGTCCGTATAAAACATACGACCGTATGTTGGACCGTATAATTTGTCTGCCTCATGCCATTCCGGGGTCAAATCTACGGGCTGGACATACGGCCGTAGATTTTATACGGACGGTATGTCTGGGCCGTATGTTTGCACCCGATTCTTCGAGTTTTGTTTCGTCGACTCGTTTGATCTCCGATCCTTATGGAACCTTCTTAACACTTGTTCAACACTTCAATATCATTCGGGGGACGTTATAACTCTTTCTGGGACATCATTAGGACATCATTAACTCAATGCTCATACCTCCGTCCGATACACTAACTTAAGTCTCGCTTCTCTTAACGACTTTTTCCTCAAGTCTAATGCCTTTGAAATTCTTAATTAGCATTATCACATACTAGTTCTTACTTGTCCAAACCTCATGTTCATCGTACCCCTCATTAGTCCATTCATTTCGTACGCTTAAGGGGAAATTTTCAAGGTGTAACAATTTAAACACGAGTTTCTACCTCCTATAGGTGATTAAGATGAAGTCATTCAGATATCAATTGGAATCGACTAGATACCAATTCGAATGAAGTAGCACAAAGGAAAGAAAGAATTGAAAGTTTCCTAAATGTCTCATACCCACTTGCAGATAAGTATGCAGCTCATCATACCGATCCACAAGACTCTACTACACATGATTTTGTCCTTATAGATCGGGTAACCTAGGGTTCTGATACCAACTTATCACAACCCAATTTCGCTAAGTCACACGGGCACCTACAATTTTCCACCTCGGTGGGCGAACTCTTTTCCAAATCATTAATTTAAACCACAATAAAGTAAATAGAGCAGAATAAGTAGAAGCCTAAAATCATAAATAATCATAAGTGCGAAACATAAATAAAATCCCCAAAGAACTCGTCTGACTCGTATAAGAGCAACTAAGTAATATTTAGAATATACAAGTCTCAAATGCTAAACACATCTGTCTGAATGGAAGAAAATAAAGACAGGGATAGAGGAGTCTCCGGTCAGCGACTCATCAGATTCACACCCTCGATACTCGCAAGCCGTGCCCTCGAAAATCGCCCAAAGTGTGTCAGAACCCGTCTCAAACTCTCTACACCCCGAAAAAAAGTATAGCAAGGTAGCATCAGTACAACAACATGTACTGAGTAGGCATCATATGCCGACAATAGTTAGTTAACATATATAAAGAAAGAGACTGAAGAATACACATGCTCACAATCAGGTATACACACCACACAGTCCAAGAATAACAACTCAAGTACATAAGATCAATAACCTAATCATAGCCTATGGTAAAGCACCTAACACACAAGTCTTTCCAAGTTTTTCCATGATTCCTGAGAATCAATCATAAACACTAGCACAACAACAATGTCACCTCAGATCCTCCAAGTCTCAACTAGAGAATGTTTCGAATCCTCGAATCCAATCAATTTTTGAATATATATTAATTAGGCACATGAAGTACCTCATATCAAGAATCAATCAAAGTCACTAATCATGAGAATCGTATGGTACAATAAATAAACACTACCAGATAAGGTCGTTTAGGCATTTTATCCTTTTTACCCCTGTTGACCCTTTTCGCAATGTTTTTGGAGTGTTTTTTACTTCTGGGGATAGCTAGAACAGTCCCGAGGTGGTCGGATGAATCTTGGTTGATTTTGAGGAATTTAGAATTTTTTAAGTTGAATAAGTGAAAAATGGTTGACCAAAAGTTGACTTTCGGGTAAACATGCCCATAATCAAATTCAGACAGTTTCATTAGGTCCGATTTGTGATTTATGACTTAGTGGGATCATTGGTTTGATTCTCAAAGGGTTCAGGTGTGATTGGGTCATTGGTTGAGAAGCTAGTTAAGTTAAAGAATTGAAGTTGACCACGGTCAACATCGGGTCAAGATGACCTCGTGTTGATATTTTGAAAGTTCCAAAAAGTTTGTATGATGATTTTGCACTTGTCCGCAGATTTTGATTAGATTCCGATGAGTTTTGGATGAGTTTAGGTTGTATGGTGTTTGTTTTCGGTTTCGACGTTGATTTGAGCAAAAGGGTAAAAGGGTACCATATTGAGAAAACGACCTTTGTTTTGTGTTTTGATTGTACCATTAGATCTATATCGTAATTTTGGAACTATAGCAACAAGAATCATCGCATTTCGCCGTCGTATGAGTGAGACATGGCCAATTTACTTCAAATTGTTATTGGTGGTTTCTGGTGCGAACTTTAGCTCTTTGCGAACGCGAGGTGGTCCCGCGAAAGTGAAGAAGGAATTTTTATTGATCGGGAAAAAAGTTTTTTTGGGCCTGGGTGGGGGGCGAGAGGAAAAAAAAAAAAAAAAAAAAAACAAACAACAACCGCCGG
>NC_081350.1:61891451-61987633 GCF_029784015.1 Lycium ferocissimum
ATGACGTCATAAGGAACTCAAAATGACCATAACGAGTCCTAAAGGCCGCTTCGTAATAGCCTCGCCCAAATCTTCGCTAATGTTATTAGCCGACCTCAAATTAATCTCTGAAAATACTGAAGCACCCTGAAGCTGGTCAAACAAGTCATCAATGGGAGCAATGGGATACTTATTACGAATGATGACCTTGTTCAACTGACGGTAATCTATACACATCCTCATCGTACCGTCTTTCTTCTTCACAAACAAAACAGGAGCACCCCAAGGGGAGATACTCGTTCTAATAAACTCCTTACTCAACAGATCCTGTAGCTGCTCCTTCAGCTCTCTCAACTCAGCGAGTGCCATCCTATAGGGAGGAATATAAATGGGGCAAATCGATACAGAAATCAATGTCCCGGTCAGGTTGCATACTCGGCAAATCAACGCTAGTATTACGAACATGGGCTAAGTAAGCCAAACACCCCTTGCTAACTAACTTCTTCGCGCGGAGATAAGAAATGATCTTCTTCAGAGCGGGGCTCAGAGTACCCCTCCACTCTAATCTAGCAATCCCAGGCATAGCTAATGTGACTGTCTTTGCGTGACAGTCCAAGATCGCATGATATGGTGACAACCAAGTCATGCCCAAGATAATATCGAAGTCTACTACATCCAATGTCATCAAATCTACCCACGTATCATACCCCATAAAAGTAACTAAGCAAGACAAAAAGACTCGATCAACAATAACTGAATCTCTAACCGGAGTAGATACATGAACAAGCATATAAAGACGGTCACTAATTAGATCCCAAACAACAGAACGATAGGCAGATACATATGACAAAGTAGACCCCGGATCAAATAAGACTGAAGTAGGTCGAGGACGAACAGAAATAGTACCTGAGATCACAGCATCAGAGGCCTCAGCCTCGAGCTTAACCGAGAAAGAATAGAAAAGACCACCATCATGGCCACTCTGGACCTACTGTTCCCCTCCTTTGGAGGCCTGAGATCCGCCTCTACTTTGGACTAATAAGATCCACCACAGCCCGACTGAGCACCGCCTTTGGCTGAAAACCACCCCAGCCACTAGATTTACTGTAGCCCTTGGAGTCTGGAACCAAGAACACTGCTGGGACATACTCTGTATGAATCTAGGACAACCTATCATAAAGCTGCCAGAGACACCACAAACATAGCAAGATCTGGGGGCTGGAGGCCGATGCACAGAAGCCGATGAACTAGAGGGACCACCACGGTCAGCTGGACGAGAGTAAGAACCACCATGGGACTGTCCAGCTCCATAACCACTGGGTTCTGTAAGGACCACCGAAAATGCTCGTAATGCCGATCGAACATAGCCGTGGCTGGGGGCTGACTGATAAGTCCTGGAAGACTGTCCCCCACCTCTGTAGCTAGAACCACCATATCCACCATGATGACGTGGCATCTTTTCACTAGACTCTCTAAAAGATCGAGTCTTAGCGGACTCGACACCCACAACATGATCAACAACCGTCTGGAAGGAATATCCTAAAACCACCAACTGAAGACAAGCAACATGGAGTGGATACACAAGTCCACCAACAAACCTACGAACCCTCTCCTCCTCCGTGGGAATCAACTGAGCAGCATACCTAGCCAAAAATAGAAATCTGGCCTCATACTCTGACACGATCATACCTCGTTATCGTAAATGAAGGAGCTCATCTCTACGCTCATCCCTCAAAGCACGCGACACCTATTTCTCCAAGAAATCCTGGTGGAACTAGATCTAAGTAAGTGGAGGTGCAGTCAACTCTCAATAAAAGTCCTCCATCAAGTCTTGACACACAGTCAACCCTATGAAACTCCACAATACGCATCTAATAGAGCCTTCCATGCATCACCATAATAAACTCATAGCGCATCCTCACTATACAAGCCAAAGAACTTGGCGGCTCCATCTTCAGGAACCTCCCAACGAGCTCCTGATCCTCAACGGTCAAAGGCTGGATGCCACGGTTTTGGAGCACCCTCAGGGACTGAAAAACCACCTAAATGCGAGGTCATAGCAGCAGCAGGATGCATCTGTTATACCCCGTACTTTGTACGTTGGAATATTCTAAGTCGGTTGCGACAAGTTAAGGACAAGGTTGTAATTTTTTTTCCGATTTTGTTAAAAGTGCATAAGTTGCATATTCATCTTTTTAATGGTATGGAGTGTTAAGGGTAAATTTGGAATAAGGAAAATTTGGGGTTAAAACTGAATTATGGAAAGTTAGACATTTCATGAAAATTTGGGACCAAAAATGAAGTTTTGGAAATTAAGAATTCATGAACAAAAAATGGCCATGTGGCCTTGCATGTGACATGTGGGCCATAGCCACATGGATGTTTAATATAAGAGCATAGAGGATGACTAATTAGTCATCTTTTTCATCTCCCACCTAGAAAATTCATGAAGCTTGAAGAAAAAAAAAAGAAGGAGAAACGGCCAAGGATGGCTAAAATTGATGCCTCCAAATTGATCACAAAAAATTATTTTTTTCTAATTTTCCCACTAATTGGAAGGTCCTCTACAACGTGGAGTAGTCGTTGGAGCAAACAAAACGCTTGTTCTTGCAAAATGATATTCTAGCCGAGTGGAAGAAGTGGGTGAAGAAGGTATGGTTCAATCTTTTCTTTTATGTGTTATGAGTGGTTTGTGGATGTTGTAATATGTAGAAATGAATGAAATTCATAAAAATATGGATGTTAAAGTTGAGCCGTGAATGTTGAGGTTTGGTCGTGTGTTGTGTAGAAATGGTGAATTAATTGTATGTAGCATGTTTGAGTGTTGTTATAGTGTGTGGAAATGGATGGAAATCATGAAAATTTTGTGTGTGGATGTTGGCCGTATAGGGGCTGTTTTTGGCAAGTTATGGCGAATTGATTTTACTTAGTATTTTGGTTGTTGTTGTCATGGATTATGCGATGAGAATGAAGGTATTGAATGATTCGAGTTGAAGTTGTAATTGTTGTGTTGTGGCCGTGTATGTGTGGTGTAAGGTAGAAGTGAAGAACTAATTTCATTTGGTATGTTTAGGATGTTGTGTTGTAGATTCTATGTTGTAAAATGAGGGCTTAATGGTTTAAAGTGAAGTTGAAATCATGTGGGCTGTTTTGGAACCTAATGTGATCTTAATATGGTTTCTTGTATTTTTGAGAATAATGTTGTTAAAGTATGGATTGTTTGTATGGTTTATGAATTTAGAAGAAAAGAAATGCATTGTTGATATTTCCTTGGACTTGGAAGGTTTCGGGTTGCCTTATGTTTTGGTTGAGTTGTGTTGAATAATTTTGTGGATTGTTGGAAATGTTATTGAATCATGTTTGAATGGTTTTGGATTGGTATTTGAACGCGTGGCAATGATGTTGGGTTGATTATATATGTTGATTTGAACGTAATTGGAATGCCGTCGCATTGTGCGAAAAAAAGGTTGTTGATGTTAAAGTGCGTTTTGAATTAATGGTTGATGTTGTTAGAATGTTTGTTGGTATTGTTGTTGATGAATTTGGTCGAGTTAAATTCTCGGGGTGTTGAATTTACAGGGGAAATGCTGCCCAAATTTTTGTAAATAAAGTGCGAGCTTAAAATGGGATTTCGAGGTGCCTATGACTAATGTTTGGTGTCTAATGACGTGTTGTAGATTTTGAGAAGCCAAGACTTAAGCTTGATTAGCGTAGGAAGCAAACGAGGTATGTAAAGCTTACCTTTCCTTCTTTTGGCATGTCTTAGATATGGCTAAGTTATGATATGCTATGAGTTTCGGGGGTAATTCTATTCTTAAAAGTCCGAGCATGTTTACGATGCTTATTTGCTTCTTGAGGTTGGCATCTTTAATATGGTCAAGCTATGATCCGTATGTCCTTGATAGGATTGGATTTGAAATGCTATGTATACGGTTTGTTCCGAAAGGATCTTATGTCTTTTGTATGACTAAATTTCAAAAGTTGCATAAAAGCTTTGTTTTCAAAAAAGTTTGGTTCCTAAACGATTCCGAAACTACGAACGACCGTAACTTTCAAGAAAAGGCTCGGATCGCTTTGATATCTTCGCAAATGATTTCATGACGAGTAATGACTATGATTTTCATAGGCGGGCCCGGATTCGGTTGACGCTCGTCCGTGGGTCCCGCGACTTTCCTTTGTATAATGCTAACGACTTTTTGTGAAAGAATTCAATATGACCATTTTTCCGACTCCCGAGTATGATTACTTATTTATCTGTTGAGTCTGAAATAAGGATTTTTACGTATGTGATTTTAATACGTGACTATGGTTTCAGAAGTTCGGTTTGATATGCTCCCGAGTATTATTCGGAAGGGAAATCTGATTTGACTACTGTTTTGGCTTACAAATGATGGTTCGTTTTGATTAACCTATTGAGTCTTTGAAAATGTTTTAAACTGTATTTGGTTACTCACGATTCTGCTCGTGCATTTTGTTATTACCTCTTCCGCTGGATTCTTGGCCGCGGTATGTGTATACGTGATATTGCCGCTGGATTCTTGGCCGCGGTATGTGTATATGTGATATTGCCGCTGGGTTCTTGGCCGCGGTATGTGTGCATATGCTATGTGATCTTGACAGTCTGGATTATGATCAGTCGGTTAATGTCAGCTCATATGATAAGTTATGATGTTATGAAGTGATGATTTGTGCATATGGTTTCTCACTACTCTGCTCGTGCGAGCTGTTATTATCTCTTTCACTACGTCCCGGGCCGTGGCATGTATTCGTGCACTTCATTGCATTGTTCACCGCGTCCCCTCACTAGAGAGGGCGAGGCACGTTATATTTATCGCGTCCCTTGCTAACGGGGCCGGGCACGTTATATGATATGATGATACGGGGAGGTGGCCCGGATGGCATATGATGATTCCTTTTTTACCGCGTCCCTCACTAGAGGGCCGGGGCACGTTACATGTACATGCATATGATGATTTTAATTACCGCGTCCCTCCTTAGAGGGGCGGGGAACGTTATATGTATATGATATGATGATTTTACTTACCGCGTCCCTCACTAAAGGGCCGGGCACGTTATATGTATACGCATCCGATGGTTTTACTTACCGCGCCTTCACTAGAGGGCCGGGGCACGTTATATCTATGCATATGTACGAGATGATTTTCTGACTCTGTTTCTCAGTCCCATGATGAGCTGGGTATGAAATTGATACGTATGATTTATGTTTCAGAGGCAAGCGTTATGATTTCTAGTCATTGTATTACTTTTCTGTCCTCCTCGTTTCAGTACGATTCTGTTTACGATATTCCATGCTTTACATGCTCAGTACATACTCCGTACTGACTCCCTTTCTTCGGGGGCTGCGTTTCATGCCGCGCAGGTACCTGTATGAGTAAGTGATGTTAGCGAGAAGATGTTCACCGGATTGGCGAGCTCCATTTCCTCCGGAGTGCCGCCGAGTCGCAGTGCTTTTGTATGGTATACGAAGTTAAGGTAGAGACTTTGCAAAACTGATGTGTGTATGATATGTCAGTTTTGTAAGCGGCTATGTAAGCCGATGTATTATTATGCATTATGCTACGAACTTCATATGTTTACAGATTTCATACGATGTTAGTTTCATTTGATTTGACAAAGATGAAAGGCATGTTTGTTTTCGGAAAAAAAAAAAACAAAATTTTCATTATGTGCTTATGTTATGTTTTGCGGGCCCAGTATGATTATGAGTATTACGAAAGTCAGCGGGTTCTCTCGGCCCTAGGTAAGGGTCGGGTGCCCATCATGCCCTATCGGAAAAGATCCCCATAGTCTAGCTCCTTGCTCGGAGTCCGTACCCCCCTCCCGGTACCGGGAACCACCTGGAGTAGTGGCACCCCATATGGCATGCTGGCCATCAAGATGAAGAAATACACGGGCCATAATATCCTGGAATGCCTAATTAGACATGGCATCAAGGTGAGTCAGGTCAAGTCCCTCACCTTCCTGGCTGCCCGTGCTCTCTCGAGCTAACACTCTGGAGAAGCTGAACATGCTAGCCTCTGTCCAGCCACAGGGGGCTCACCCTTGGTAGATTCAGCTCCACGGCCTCTAGCTCGATCGCGACATCTCGCCTATGTTCGTCCTCTGGTGCGTGTATCAGCAGCAGGCCAGGCACCTCGTCTCTCGCGATGGTAACTCGCGTCCTCACCATCTGTGAGAGAATTGAAGTGGATCAGATACCAATTAGAAAAAGCCAAATACTAATTTGAATAAAGTAGGATGAAGGAATGAAAAATGTGAAATTTCCTAAATGTCCCGTAACCTCCCGCAGATAGGTACGGAGTTCATCGTACTAATCCGCAAGACTCTATTAGACATGTTCTTGTACTTATAGACCAGGTAACTTGGGGCTCTGATACTAACTTGTCATGCCCCAACAAGAGGAACGTGCGGGCACCTACCATTTCCCACCTTGGTAGGCTAACCCTTTCCCAAATCATACATTCAACACAATAAAGTAATCAAGATTGCTAGATATAAGTAACAAACATAGTTAATAATAAGGATATGTGAACAAGTGCGGAAAATAATACAACGATCCCAAGAATCTGGTCTAAAGCCGTACAAGAGCCACTACTACAATACTACGAGTCTGAATATGAATACAAGTCTGAAAATGGAAAGCTATCTCAGAATATCAAAAAAAGACAAGTAACTAAGAAGAGGCATCCGGGCAGTGAATCCATCCTAGTGCTCACCCTGAAATGCTCGTCAGACGGCCTCGGGACTCAATCGCGAAGCGCAGAAGTCGATCCGGTCACAAACTCCGCACTCAGAAAGAATGCAGTAAGGTAGAATCAGTACAACAACATGTACTGAGTAAGCATCATAGGCCGACAATAGTTAGAAAATCATATATAAAAGAAAGAGACTGAAAAAGTAGGTATGCTGACGATCAGATAAAACTCAACACAGTCCAAATAATGAATCCAGTACCAAATCACCAAGTCTAGTAAATCATCTCAAATTCCAGTATAAGTCTGAAACACAATCTCAAGAACTACTAGCAAGTACACGTATCACCAAAGATCAACTAACAAGTCCAATGCAGTTGGTAAATATGAGATGAATGCAATGCAAATGCAATGATACACCCACGCTTCGGGCGAAAAATCTCTTCACCTGGACACTCATGACCCTTGGGGGACCGCTAAGTCCATGTACCTACTATGGCGCACTGTCCGATCCAATAGTCAATGTTACGGAACGTGTAACCCGATATTAGTTAGTGCTGCGGTACGTGCAACCCGATCTCAGTCAGTGTTCCGGTACGTGCAAATCGATCCAAGTGTTACAACGCGCAACTCGATCCCAAAATATGTATAAATGAGTGAATGCATGATAACAGTGCCAACACGAATGTACGAAATAATGGTGCCACACATGGACACAAATCTCACTGGCAATATCAATATCATAACCTTTCTTTCCTTTCCAACAATTCAATCATGATAAATATGCTTTCCAACACACAAGTAATCACTAAGCATCAACTCTAGATTCAATCACGTAGCGACAAGCCAACAACTCAAAATACATAACAACCCAATGGAACACAAAAGGCGACAAGCCATAATCAACAACAATACCAACCTAAGTATTCCACCCCAAATTCATACCCGAAGGTTTACATGCTTTCTCCAACAATCACTAACTCTACATATGAGCCGCTAACTGAAGTCTAACCAACAGTAAGCTGTAACCTACCTAACGGTAAGCCGTAACCTACCTAGAAACGGAAGTCTATCACCTCCGAGTACTTAAAGTCTATTCATAATAGAATTCTATATTAAAAACCACAAATAACAACATCCCTATTGCTATACTTCTAGTTAGGTCAAATTCTAACCTAAGGAATTTGGGGAAAGGGGCCCACAAGGGTAAAATAGGAAATTGAAAGATGAAACATGCAATTCAAGTTCTAGGTGATCAAACCCACTAAGAAATTGCTAAAACAACTCAAGATCAAGCCTAATTCATATTTAAAGTAAAAACCCCAACTTTCGGTATGAACCCAAATTCTTCAATCCTTAAATTAACCTTTAATAATGGAAGAAATAAGCTTACCAAAAGGAATTCATCAAATTCTGTGTTTATAGTAGTCAATTTCACCATCAATTTCCATTTTAGAAGTCTAAACCCAGTTCAAGAAATTTAACATAAGACTCATCTTCTCTATTTAGATTCTAGTGATTCTAAGTATGGATTAGGGATCTAGAAAGGTAAATGATGAGGTCTAGGGTCATAGATATTACCTCCAAGAAGATTCAGCCCACAAATTGACAAATTCTCCCAAAGAGTGCTTAGAAAGTGATGAAAAGAAAGTGATAGGGTTTAAGGGTTTCAACAGGAGAAAAGAATAGAATTCTGCCCAATATTAGCAATGGCGGTTAGAGGAACCACCGCAGAGCATGCGCTATGGCGCCACATGGCCCGCTATAGTGGCCATCCCAAAAACCCATAAGACGCTGTAGCGGCAAGGATACCGCTTCTGCGAGCTCGACATGGCAGTTGGCATGACTGCTATGACAGCTCGTGACCAAACAAGATGCCCGCTATAGCCTTTGGCCTCTATAGCTATAGCGAGACCGCCACGGCGATTTCTGAGCCGCTACAGTGTTTATATTAGATATCAAAAAGTTTCGATTTTGACCAATCTCGACCTGAAATTCAAATATCATCTGAGGCCTTACATATACAAAACAAACGTGCAAACACACATAAAAATGCGCTACAAATTCACCCGTGGTCTCAGATTTCCTAACAGAGAAATATTGGACAAGGTCAACCCCTAGTGGGCCTAAAGCTAAGTTTCCAACCCAAGTTTCAAAACTCTCCTAATTGCATTGGAAATTGAACCGAACACACTACCAAGTCATAAATGCCTATCCAGACTTCTAGAAATTGACAGAATGCCCAAAAAGGTCTATTTACCCAAAAGTTAACTTTGGGTCAAACAAATTTCTCTTTGCGGCTCAAACCTCCAAAAGTCACTCCAAAACCCGCCGAATGACCTAGGGAAAGGGCCAACAGGGGTAAAAGGGTCATTAACACCATAACGACCAATCGAGTCATTACAGTGATTCTCACGGCGTTGTTCTCTTTTCAATGAGGGGGACGCGTCTAACATTTATTTTTGTGTTTTCCCGTGTTGCTTTCCGTTGGTTATCGTTTATATCGGTGTTTGGATTGTAGAAATTGGGGTTTTGAACCCAAAAATTAAAAAATGGTAAATCATGGTTTTGAAGGTCAAGATGATGGATTTTTGAGTGGGTTTTCAGGATCTAGACTAATTATGCTATGGGTAAACTAATTTGAAATAAAGTATAGCAATATGGGTATCATTGGACTCGCTTAGATTAGTAGAGTACTATTTTGAATATATTGAACATGATCTTTCAATGAAATTACAATTTCACCCTTGTAGCTCGGGTTTGCCTATTTTGGGTCCTTTTTTGTGTTTTGAGTAAAACTATGGCATTATGGGTATCCTTAGATTCGTATTCTAATGTAGAATTTGTACTTGATAGACGTTTATCATTATGAAGCTCTCCGAAGAAGAAAAGGAATGCTCAAGTGTATTATTTTGTGGTTCTTGTTCGGCATTCCAGGTTGGTTATGGCTTACCTTATGGTTAGACTTCCGTTAGCAAAGTATATGTAGAGTTACTGATTATTGGAGAAAGCATGTTATGACTTAGGGTATGAAGTTGGGATGGATTACTTAGGTTGGTATTGTTGTTGACTATGGCTTGTCGCCTTGTTGCGTTCTATTGAGTTGTTACCTTGTTGTGATTTTTTTGGCTGTGGCCACGTGAGTGGATTCCTGACTTGTTGCTTAGTGATTTACCTTATGATTTAGAGATCGTATTTTATCATGTGTTGATGTTGTTGGGAAGGAAAAGAAAGCTATGATATTGAGATTATTATTGTGATAGGTGTCCATGTGTGGCACGATTGATTTGATATATTGTCATCATTCATTGCCATTATACAGTGTACTCATTATCATCTTTCATGATACTCTAATATGAATACTTAGTGACCTATTCATGGTTGTGAATCCGTATCTCTCGGTTATTGGTTATTGACTTGTGAAGAGGAAGGAATTGTATTGATCTTGATAATGAGCTATGCGTCTATGTATGGCATGGTAGTCATTGATATACTCTTGTTGGCATTGATAATATGCATGCATTCATACTCATATATTAAGATCGGGTTGCGTGTCGCAACACATATATATATATACACACATATATTGGACCAGGTTGCACGTACTGCAACACTGGCTTAGATTTGGTTGCATGTTGCGCAACACTGACTTGGATCGGGCTGTGCGCTGCAGCAAGTACATAGACTTCACGGGTCCCCCATAGGTCTTGACTGTCGAGGCGCATATATCATCCGCCCGGAGCATTTGTGTGTCACTGCATTGCATTGCATGCATATTTCATTCACTTATACATCTAATTTTTGGTAGTGGTTATTTATCGTATTGTACGGTGCTCGTGAACGCTAACTTCCTAGTTGGTTACTGATTTGAGATCATTGTGTGCCTGATTAATATATATTTGGGAAATTATGGATTTGAGGAGTAGTGACTTTCTCCTAGGTTGAGACTTGAGGTTACGGAGTAACATTGTTGGATGTACTAGTGTTTATGGCTATTCTGAGGAATCATGGGGAACTTGGCAAGACTTGTGTTTAGGTGCTTTACCATATGCTATGATCCGGTTATTGATCCTTATGTACTTGAGTTGTTATTCTTGGACTGTTGGTGTGTATACCTGATTGTGAGTGTCTATTCTTCAGCCTCTTTCTTATTTATGTTGACTAACTGTTGTTGGCCAATGATGCCTACTCAGTACGTGTTGTTTTTACTAATGCTACCTTGCTACACTCTTTTTCGGGGTGTAGAGTTTGAGACAGGTTCCACTTCTACTTTCGAGACTGATTTTTGAGGCCTGGCTTGCGAGTATCGAGGGTGAGCATCTGACGAGTCACTGCCCGGAGACTCCTCTATCCCTGTCTTTATTTTCTTCCATTCAGACAGATGTGTTTAGCATTTGAGACTTGTATTTTTTAGACATTACTTAGTTGCTCTTGTATGAGTCAGACCAGTTCCTTGGGGATTGTACTTATATTCTACACTTATGATTCAGGCTTCTACTTATTTTGCTTTATTTATTTTATTGTGGTTGAATTGATGATTTTGGAAAGGGTCCGCTGCCGAGGCAAGCAATGGTAGGTGCCCGCGTGACTTTGTGAAATTGGGTCGTGACAAGTTGGTATCAGAGCCCTAGGTTAAGCGGTCTATAAGTAAAAGAATATGTCTAGTATAGTCTTGTAGATCGGTACGATGAGCTCCGTACTTATCTGCGCGAGGCTATAAGACATTTAGGAAACTTCTAATTCTTTCTTTCCTTCGTGCCACTTCATTCCAATTGGTATCTAGTCCATTCCAATTGGTATCTAAATGTCTTTCTCTTAATCACCCACGGAAGGTGGAAATTCATGCTTAAATTCTTATGCGAGGGGTTTTGTTATGATGTGGCTAGGTATTGTATGAGATGTGTCACCCTAATTCGGACGCATGACCAAATTTAGTTTTTAGCTATAGCTTGAGGTTTCAGTTATGTGGGATCGTGGTTAAGACTCGTTTATCATGGGGGTTCCTTGAGAAATAGGAAAGATTGTACATAGAGTTAAATGATCTCCATGTTGTCAGCGGTGGGTTGCTCAGAAATAGCAAAAATGCATTTATGGCTTAACAAGAGTTATTTGTTTGATGATATAATTGGTTTTGGTAAAAGTTTCAACATCGTCAAGGTATTATGATGGTTTGTGTGACACGGGTGTACTAATGACAGGTCGACTATTCATCAGTTGTATGGTATTAGATGTCGATATGCGGGGACGAGTATAAGTTCTGTAAGGATCATCGAATTTGGCAACAGTATAGTGACCGCGTGTAGGAAAGAAGAGAAGTTGAGAATAAGGACATAAAGGACGACTTTTGTAAAAAACGTATAACAAAGTAAGACTTCTTAGGGTATTTTTGGTAAGACTACTTTCCGTGTTAATGGGATGGACGCGTAAGAAAGAAGACTTGGATAGATTAATCTCCTCTATTAGGAAGGGAAAAATTGGTAACTGACGTCCTTGCTAGAATAAGGTTGCAATTGGTACGAGAGTGGACTTCATATTCGGCCATGAAAGGTTAAGTTGTGCTTCGACGTTATTTTATGCTAGTGGCTTATGGTTCCTTTTAGGAAAGTGGATATTGGTTCTAGATCACAAAGTAGGACTACTTGTGGCGAGTGGAGACTTAAGATATCGGGTAGCGGTAGTCATGATCTTTCAGCAAGGGGTATGTTCGCCGGTCCGTTGTGTTTAGAGGAATGATAAGGAGATCATGGGATCAATAGCTAGTTGATTTGAAGGTACGTTACGGTCATGCATGGTAAAATATACATAAGGGTCAGTGTTGAGTTGGTAAGTTTGGTTACGTCATGGGCCAATGGGAGCCAGTTGTTGATTAATAAGAATGACTCTAGTGTTGGACAAGTGCGAAGTTCTAGTGCTCAAAGAGTTATCGGGCGTTACATCTAATGTTGGATTAGGGTTGAGAGCTTGTGCCTGTTGTGTTTTCGGCTAGTTCCTGCTATTACTAGTATTGCTACTCTGTTGAGTTGATCGAATTAAAGGGATAATCACACGAATGGTTAGGGGTGTTCTGGTTCGACAATTGGGACATTCGAAGTGGTAAATCAATGATGAGGTTTGAACAAATTCGAGTTATAGAGAACATTTTAGAATTTGAATTATGGGAATTTGAGCAAAGGCACCTTGGTGGAGATATGTGGGGTCATTAGTAGGATTGTGTATGTGTTATGCTGGATTTAGAAAGTATTCAGTTTTAGAGTTGAGTGAGTTAAGGAAACTCTAGTGTGTAGAGTGCATGGCCTACTACTATCTCCAGGCTTGACTCTGCTAGTTTGCAAAACTCATGATCATGCGGTATTCTATTCTATTGAGTAGATTCGAGAAATGGTCAAATGGTGATGATGATTGTGATTTGATCAGAATTGGGGAATTGAAGATTCAAGAAAATGTATAGTCGATCGAGAATCGGTAAAGATAAGGTATATCTTCGGGATTACGTAGGTCAGTATAGGTTGTGGTGATGCTATCTTGCATATATCAGTTGAGGTGTGATCGCGAGTACGCTTAAAGAAGGGAGTCTACAGAAATGGACTAAGTGATATAATGGATTAAGTGATATGACAGAGTTCCGTGAGGTTTCGTGATCAGCAACTAGTGAGAAGCAAATTTCAGGTAACCGACATGTTAAGGCTTATGGAAGTGGCTTGTGTGGTACACAGTTGGATAATTTCGTAACACTCAATAGTGGATAAGTTAGTGTGGTTTGAGGGAAAGGAATTGTGGAAATCCATATTATGTGAGGGCTAGAGTTATATTTTTGAGATGAGACGGTATTCGTGGTAGTGTTTATGTTGTAAGTATTATTGACGGGATAGCTTGGGTAAGCACTTTTGGATATTAAGGACTTGGGAGTAGTTGCGTGAGGTATGTAAGATTTGATACTTTTGAAATTGTTATGGGCATATCGAGGTGTTACAATGAGAGATTCGATGGTTAAAGGGGTATTATATGAGGCTACAGGTTTTGCGTCGAAAAGTTTGAGATCGTATCAGATTTGCATATCGGGTAAAGGTTGAGAAATATGAAGATTGTAATCATGAGGTATAGTTCTTCGGTACTAAGCTGACAGCTTGGATAGGACTCAGCTTTTGGAGTCAAGGGTGACAGACATGATCGATTTTGCATGAGGAAAATATTAGAATTGACCGCCACAAATGTGTGGTAGGACTATGATTGGTTTCATAAAGTTGGAGTCAGTTCGAGTGACTATTGGTGGTATTCATGGGTTGTGCATTCATTCTAGGTCATAATTGTTCGATTAGAGCTTGATGGACCATGTTTATATTTCCAGGAGGAATTATGGGTTCCCAAAAGATCACCTTCACGGATTCGATAAGTTTCAGTTCAGATTTGAAGTATGACAGGCTTACCGAGCTTTATCAGGGTTTGCCAGTGGACTTGATGATATTTTACCGAGAGCAGCTATTCGGACAGATAGAAAGGGTTACGTCAGTACTTGGTAAGTATTTGAGGAGGTACTATTGTTGCGAGAGGTATTTAAAATGATCAAATGGTTTACTATGGACTTGGCTTGGCAAGGTATTCAGTGGCATGCTTCATGTATTATGATTTGAAGGGTTAAGGAGACTTGGAACTAGCGAAGTCTGCTAGGAGTAAGATTAGATTGATGGAATTGCTTAGAGTGCTCCGATAAAGCAAGAATTCTTTTCTGGCAAGAGTAAGGCATGGTTTCAGGCTTGTGTTTATGTGTTTTTAAGAAATCGTGGTGCGAAGAACGGCTTTAGAAGGTTGAAATAAAGGTTAGCGGAATCATAATATTTTACCGGTTCAGAGTGGGCTACGATTGTGTCTATATCTAAAGGTTTGTGTTGTTTTGAGAAATATCTGTGGGACCTATCTATCGCGTTTAGAGGTATGGTTATATTGAATCAGAGAATTCCAGCAAAAGCAGTTCTTATATTCGAGGATCAGTTGTGAGAGAAATTCGAGTCTAGAAATATAGAAATTGGGTCTTTTAGCCAAGTTAGAGGAAGTTTTGACTGATAAGGCGAACGAGTAGTGATTTTATGTACTTCGTGCCGTAGAGGCTTCCGTGCTGTTATATTAAAGATTTCTTGGCTACTGTCAGCCTCCGTACCCTCTTCCTTCGTTCGAGGACGAATGATTATTTAATTGGTATCTGATGTAACGACCCGTTTGGTCGTTTAGGCATTTGACCACCCCTGTTGACCCTTTCTGCAGCGTCGTTGGAGTGTTTTTTTACTTGTGGGGATAGGTGGAACGGTCCCTGAGGTGGCCGGATGAGTCTTGGTTGATTTTGAGGAATTTAGAAGTTTTTAAGTTGAATAAGTGAAAAATGATTGACCAAAAGTTGACTTTTGGGTAAACATGCCCGTAATCAATTTTTGACAGTTCCATTAGGTCCGGAGTGTGATTTATGACTTAGTGGGTTCATTGGTTTTGTTCCCGAAGGGTTCGGGTGTTATTTGGATCATTGGTTGAGAAATTAGTTAAGTTAAAGAATTGAAGTTGACCACGGTCAACATTGAGTCATGATGACCCCGTGTGGATGTTTTGAAAGTTCCAACAAGTTCGTATGATGATTTTGGACTTGTCCGCAGATTTTGGTTAGATTCTGATGAGTTTTGGATGAGTTTGGGTTGTATGGTGTTTGTTCTCGGTTTTGACGTCGATTTGACCAAAAGGGTACCATATTGATCAACCGAACTTTGTTTTGTGTTTGATTGTATCGTTAGATCCGTATCGTAATTTTGGAACTATAGCAACAAGAATCATCGCATTTCGTCGTCGTATGAGTGAGATATGTCCAATTTACTTCAAATTGTTGTTGCTAGTTTCTGGTGCAAACTTTTGTTTTTCGCGAACGCGAGGAAGGAATTTTGGGTTGACTTATCAATGCAAAAAATTTCTCTTCGCGAAGGCCATGGTGTTCCGCGAAGGCGATGAGTAAAAATCACCTGGACAGTGTTTTAAATGGACAGATCGAACATTTTAGTATTTTAAGCATATTTTGAGTTCTAGAGCTCCGTTTGAGGTGATTCTCATGGAGTTGTTCTCTTCTCAACGATAGGGTAAGTATCTAACCTTTATTTTGGTGTTTTCTCGTGTTTTTTTTTTTTTTTTGCTATCATTTATTTCCATGTTTGGATTGTAAAAATTGGGGTTTTGAACTCAAAAGTTGAAAAATGGTAAATCAGGTTTTGAAGGTCAAGATAATGGATTTTTAAGTGGGTTTTTATGATAATGGATTTTTGAGTGGGTTTCATTGATCTAGACTAATTAAGCTATGGGTAAACTAATTTGAAATAAAACTCCCGTATTGCCCTTACGGGCTCGGGGTTACCTTTTTGGGGTTCAATTTTTTATTTTGAATTAAAGTATAGCAATATGAGTATCATTGGACTAGTCTAAACTAGTAGAGTATTATTTTGACTATATCGATCTTTCAATAAAATTACAGTGTCGCCCTTATGGCTCGGGTTTGGCTATTTTGGGTACATTTTTGTGTTTAGAGTAAAAATATGGCATTATGGGTATCCTTAAATTCGTATTCCAATGTAGAATTTATACTTGATAGACATTAATCGTTCTGAGGCTCTCTGAAGAAGAAAGGAAAGGCTCAAGTGAATTATTTCATGGCTCCTGTTCGGCGTTTTAGGTAGGTTACAGCTTACCTTATGGTTAGACTTTGGTTAACAAAGCATATGCAGAGTTAGTGATTGTCGGAGAAAGCATGTTACGCCTTCGGGTATGAAGTCGGGATGATTGCTTAGATTGGTATTGTTGTTGACTATGTCTTGTCGCCTTGTTGTGTTCTATTGAGTTGTTACCTATTTGTGATTTATTGGCTTGTAGCCACGTGAGTGATTCCAGACTTGTTGCTTAGTGATTTACCTTATGATTTGGAGATCGTATTTTATCATGTGTTGATGTTGTTGGGAAGTAAAGGAAAGCTATGATATTGAGACTGTTATTGTGATATGGGTCCATGTGTGGCACGATTGATTTTATATGTAGTCATCATTGCACAATTGATTTTATATGTAGTCATCATTCATTGATATTATGTAGTGCACTCATTCTGATCTTTCATGATACTCTGATCTGAATACTTAGTGACTTATTCATGGTTGTAAACCTGTATCTCTCAGTTATTGGTTATTGACTTGTGAAGAGGAAGAAATTGATATGGATCTTGATATTGAGATATGTGTCCATGTGTGGTACGGTTGTCATTGATATTATGTGTCCATGTGTGGTACGGTTGTCATTGATATACTCTTGTTTGCATTGATAACGTGCATGCATTCATACTCATATATTTGGATCAGGTTGCGCGCTGCAACACACACACACACATATATACATATATTGGACCGGGTTGCACGTACCGCAACTCTGACTAGGATAGGGTTGCATGTTCCGCAATGCTGACTTGGATCAGGTTGTGCGCCGCAACAGGTACATGGACTTCGCTGGTCCCCCATAGGTCATGACTGTCGTGGCGTAGATATCATCCGGCCGGAGCATGTGTGTATCATGGCATTGCATTGCATTCATATTTCATTCACTCATACATCTGATTTCTGGTAGAGGTTATTTATCACATTGTGCAGTGCTCATGAACATTGACTTCCTGGTTCGTTACTGATTTGAGATCGTCGTGTGCCTGATTAATATGTATTTGGGAATTAATGGATTCGAGAAGCAGAGACTTTCTCCTAGGTTGATACTTGAGGTTACGGAGTAACATTGTTGGCTGTACTAGTGTTTATGGCTATTTTGAGGAATCGTGGGAAACTTGGCAAGACTTGTGTTTAGGTGCTTCACCATAGGCTCTTGTACTATCTAGACATTACTTAGTTGCTCTTGTACTAGTCAGAACAGTTCCTTGGGGATTGTACTTATATTCCGCACTTATGAATATTTATGATTCAGGCTTCTACTTATTCTGCTTTACTTATATTATTATGGTTGAATTGATGATGATTTGGGAAAGGGTTCGCCTGCCTAGGTGGGAAATGGTAGGTGCCCGCGTGACTTAGTATAATTGGGTCGTGACAACCAGAAATCAGATGTATGAGTGAATAAAATATGAATGCAATGAAATGCAATGATACACACTCGCTTCGGGCGGACGATGTCTACACTTTGACAGTCATGACCTATTGGGGACCCACGAAGTCCACGTACTTGCAGCATTGCATAGCCCGATTCCCGTCAGTGTTACGGTATGTGCAACCCGGTCCAATATATGTATATATATATATATATATATATATATATATATGTGTGTGTGTGTGTGTGTGTGTGTGTGTGTGTGTGTGTGTGTGTGTGTGTGTGTGTTGCGGCGTGCAACCCGATCCAAATATATAAGTATGAATACACATATGATATCAGTGCCAACAAGAATATATCAATGACAACCGTGCCACACCTGGACATATATCCCAATTTCAATTCCTTCTTCTTCACAAAGCAATAACCAATAAATGAGAGATACGGGTTGACAATAATGAATAAGTCACTAAGTATTCATATCAGGGTATCATGAAAGATGAGATTGAGTACATTGCATAATATCAATGAATGAAGACAACATATCTAATCAATCATGCCAATCATGGACACATCTCTCGATATTAATAACAAGCCAAGTTCTTTCCTCTGTCCAAGATAATACCAATAAGTGAGGGATAGCCATATCTCAAACATGATAACACGACTAAGCATCTAATCCCAATATATCTATAAATGAGTGTATGCATGATAACAATGCCAACAGGAATATAAGGATCAATAGTGCCACTCATAGACACATATCTCAATCACAATATCAATATCATAACTTTACTTTCCCATTCTACAATCTCAACGATGATAAATACGCTCTCCAAATCATAAGGCAATCACTAAGCATCAACTCTAGAATCAATCACGTGGCGACAAGCCAACAAATCACAATAAGGCAACAACTCAATAGAACACAATAAGGCGACAAGCCATAGTCAACAACAATACCATCCTAAGAATCCATCCCAACTTCATACCCTAAGGCCTAACATGCTCTGTCCGATAATCACTAACTCTACATATCCTTTACTAACCGAAGTCTAACCGTAAGGTATGTCGTAACCTAACTGGAATGCCGAACAGGAGCCACGAACAACCACACCTTTGCCTTGCCCTTTTGCAGTGACTCCAAATATTCAATGTCTAGTTATAAAAGTAATCTAGACTAGAAACCATAAAGAACATACCCATATTGCTAAGCTTCTAAATTAGGTCAAATCCAATTATGAAAGTTGGGGAAATGGGCCCACAAGGGTAAAATGGGAAATTTTAAGGTGGAATATGCAATTCAAGTCTAGATGATCAAAACCCACTAATCAATTGCTAGATTTACTCAAGATTAAGCTAAATTCGGATTTTAAGTGAAACCCCCAAATTTAGGTATGAACCCTAACTTTTCAATCCACAAATTAACCTCCAATAATGGAAGATATAAGCTTAACAATAATGAATATATCAGGTTCTAGGGTTATACTAATCAATTTTCTAAAACCCATTTTAAGTTTCTCATAAAAACCCACTTTTCCTCTTTGATTCTAGCATGGATTAATGATTATGAAAGGAAAGTAATGAATTCTAAGGCCAAGGATCTTACCTCTATGAAGAATCTGATCATATGCTCTCAAAATCGCCCCAAAATGCTTAAGAAATGATGTAATGAATTGATAAGGGTTTAGGGGTTTTAACTTAAGAAGTAGAGAAAATCGCCCATCAACAAACTACGGCGATCCATAGGAGCGTTGCCGGCGCACCGGTATGGTATAGGGATAACGGCTACAGCGCACCAGCTATGGCGGCAGGGATGACGGCTACAACGCACGAGCTATGCCAGCAAGGATGACGGCTACAGCGCACCAGCTATGGCCGCAGGGATGATGGCTACAGCGCGCACCAGACACCAGAAAAATACTGGTTTTTGACCAATCTCAACCCGAAATCCGACTATCACTCGAGACCCCACAGATACATAACAAACATGCATACACACATAAAAACACGCTATGAATTCATCTGCGGCCTCAGAATTTCCAACGGAGGTCTATTTGACCAAGTGAAACCCCAATGGCCTAAAGCCAAGTTTCCAACCCAAAGTCTCAAAATGCTCCCAAGTGCCTTGGGAACCGAACCAAACCTCCCACAAAGTCAAACGATCATCCGGACCTCTCAGAATCGATGGATTTCCGAAAAAGGTCCGCTTATTCAAAAGTCAACTATTGGTCAAACGCTTTTCACTTAAAGGCTCATATTTTCAAAAGTCACACTAAAATTCGCCTGATGACCTCGAGAGTCGTCCCACCCGCCCCCGCGGGTCAAAATCATACTCATAGGTCTCGGGGAAAGGTCAAGGGGGGTAAATGGGTCATAAATGCTATAACAATCGAACGGGTCGTTACATAATAAAATTTATCTTGATTTCTTAAGGTTATTAGGTTCTCTAGCACGTCTATGCCGAATTATGTAGTATATGATTTTGTAAGATAATATTAATATATCAAATTTCATATATGCACCAGTATCCACCATAAAAGGGCGAACGTTAACAAATGAGCAGCTATCCAACTGAACTCAAACATCTTGACTCTGATATAGCTTTTCCCGGACTGTACCAGGTATGTGCAAAGATGCCACCAATGCTAAATTCACGGACACTTGATCGAAGTCCCAACAAGTGAACTCAATGCACTGACCTCACCCGACCTATGCTGCATGGGTAATGGACGACATCGGTGAAATTTAACCTTAATTTAATGGGATAATATCCCTTTTAAAGATAATTAAATATTTTTAGTTAGAAAAATGTTCACTGCATTAATGGAATACTTACAAGATCTATTTACAAACTGTCATCGAGGGTATCTCCAACATAACATCCTATTATCTGCAATACCTCATGCGAATTTCAATTTTATTAGACAATAAGGAAAACAACAAATCGCATCGCTTCCAATCTTCTCTCTCAAAAATATTTCCCTAAAAATATTCTCTCAAGATTTTGTATTTTCTACGTATATATATTCGGGAAACTCGTAGAGTCATTCAGCTTATCACCTATAGGAAAGCTAATATAAAAATTTTTGTGAATGATTTGTGTTGGATCATCATATGGTTCGGAGCCAAGTTTCTTTCCACAAAAAAAAAAAAAAAAAAAAAAAAAAAACAATGGCATACATTTCACGATCATACATGCCACAAAAAGTTACTAAAACTTATACATGCCTTTCGTATTATATTGGGTCTACACAAGCAGAATATTAGTAGGCTCATATGGGGGTGCACATACGGATTTTTTATTTGGTTTTGCCTTATTCATTCTAAGTTTTACATTTTGATCAAATGTCATCCAATCCGAACCAAAATAAATTTTGTCACTAATTTCGGATCTCATTTTCTTCTATGGTGTGAAATCACTAATCAAGCCTCCCATGCTTGATCCTGTCACCTCGCACGAATGCCCAAATGACTTGACGTCGAGGAAATTTTAATAAGGTTAAAGAGGGTTTTGAAACTAGTATCCACAAATCCCTTGTCGTAATTATTTATTTCTTTTTGGTTTGATGTCAAGTGATGCATTTTTGCGGTATTTAATGATCGTGGCTAGGATTTCTGTGCTAACTTTAAAAGGATGACGCCAATGACACGTCCATCTTCAACCATTTTCTTGATCGTCAATGACTTAATGGAAATGGATTCATACAATTCAAACACATCACCATATGAGGATTTCAAGGTCAAAAACCTCTTCTCTATGGTTTGTAATGCTGACGCTGCCATTGTTCCAAATTTTTGGTTTGCGACTACGTGCACTACTTTTAATTCTATAATAGTTTAATTGGTAAGTCCCAATAAATATTTTTTATTAAATACCAAATCGATTATCATATTTGCATTATTATAATATTTTTCTTAACTTTTTAAGGTTATTAATTTCTCTGCACGTGCTTTGAATGTGTATGCAGAATTATGTAGTATATGATTCTGTAAGATAATATTAATATATTAAAATAAACATTTATTAAATACACCAATATCCACCATGAAAGGGCTGAGCCATAAACAAAAGAGAAGCTATTCGACTCAACTCAAACATCTTGACTCTGATATAGCTAGCCTCGGACTGTAATAGGCATGTGCAAAGATGCCACCAATGTCAAATACACGGAGACTTGATCCGAGTCCCCCCCAAGTGAACTCAATGCACTGAGCTCACCCGGCCATTTGCTGCATGGGCAATGGACATCATAGGTGAAATTTAACCTTAATTTAATAGGCTAATTAGGCTTTTAAAAATAGTTTAATATTTTTTGGTAGAAAAATGTTCACTGCATTAATGGAATACTTACAAGATTTATTTACAAACTGTCATCGAGGGTCTTTCCAACATAACATCCTATTATCTGCAATATCTTAATACGAAATTCAATTTTAGTAGCCAACAAGCAAAGTAACAAATCCCATCGCCTCTAATCTTCTATTTCAAAAATATTTCCCAAAAAAAAAAAAAATCTCTCTAAATTTTGTATTTTCTACGTATATATCTTCGGGAAACTCAGAGAGTCCGTAGACCTTGTCATTCTAGATGTCACATACAAGAAAGCTAATATAAAAGTTTTTATGAATGATTAGTGTTGGATCAACATATGGTTAGGAGCCAAGTTTCGTTCGACAAAAAGAAAAATAATGGCATACATTTCACAATCATGCATGCCACAAAAAGTTAGTAAAAATTATACATGCCTTTAAGTTAGTAAAAATTATACATGCCCTTCGTATTTTATTGGGTTTGCACAAGCAGAACATTAATAGGCTCATATAGGGGTGCACATTCGGATTTTTTATTTGGTTTTGCATTATTCAGTCTTAGTTTTACATTTTGATCAAATGCCATCCAATACCAACCAAAATAAATTTTGTTTGGCTAATTCAGGTCTCAGGTTGTTCTATGGTGTGAAATCACTAATGATATTATATATCTCTTGAACGGACTCAACGACTTATGCTTGATCCTGTCACCTACCGCCCCAACACACAAATCGCGCAGAACCTTGATGTCGGAGAAATTTTCGGCCGATACGACGTTAAAGAGGGTTTTGAAACTAGTATCAGCAAATCCCTAGTCGTATTTCTTTATTACTTCTTGGTTAGATATCAAGTGATGTATTTTGAGGTATTGTCACTCCCTGAACCATGGCCTGGGCGTAACACGACACTCGGTGCCTTGCTGCATGTGACCGAGCGAACCACATGGCTTGCTGAATCAACATGGACATGAACTAATACGGAATACACTTTAAAACATGGATAATCTGAATAATCATGGAATCTCGTAATGATAATGAAAATACTTGTTTAAAACATAAAGAGAAAATAGTCGAATAAACATGATAATACCGAGCTTAAAATGGCTATATGACTGCGAATGTCGACATAACATAACCGACTAGTCTATGAAACCTGCGACATGAGTCGGCGCTAAACTATTTAATGACAAGGCCCCCGGCATACCTTAAACGCATAACTGATAAGAAATAAATAAAGGTACCACCCCTTGATAGAATAGGGCTCACCAATAGCTAATATGTGCTGAGTCCTAACAAGCTAGTCCGTCATCCTGTAAATCTGCATCGTGAAATGGAGGCCCCAGGCAAATAAAAGGGACGTCAGTACACTTGAATTGTACTGGCATGTAAAGCAACTGAATGAAATAAAGCATGGGACATAAAATAATAGAACTGAAACTGAAACTGTAAACTGAACATGAACTTGAGTATATCTGACATGAGTATATATTATATGCATATAACATGAGTAAAACATTTTAAGTGGAAGAGCCTTAGTATAACCGACATGTAACTACCACGTAAGAACGTGGCGTCTGATCTCTGTCCGACCAGCTAAGCCATCTTGTACCTTGCCGGGGTACAAGACGTGAACATGAACATGAACATGAATTGATCCAATAATTCGCAATGGGTAAACATGAAGGTATCGTCCTAACTGGGTGGAACGATCCTTATCCTACGCTGGCATACGTAGTTTCAAGCTGTCTGAGCCTTCTCGGTAATCTGTGCAACTCCCAAAACATGAACATGGATATATTTGGCTTCGTAGCCCATGAAGTATATAAATATGATTGTAAACATGATTCGTGATTGTATTATAATATGAAGATAAATATATAATACAATTTGTATGAAAACATGGAAACATGTAGAAGTTCATGAAAATAAACATAAAAGTTCATATCTTGCATTTAAGAACCCATGGAATGCAAAGTATGGGTTTTCATGGATTACGGACAGATTCTCAATAACCAGAATGGGATATTAAGAACACAATAACGAAGTAATCTTACAAACATGGTATATCATGGTACATGTACTTAGAGTTATCATGAACGTGTCTAGAACCCTAGTTTTCGGTGAACTACGTATAATCATCGAAGAATGTGGCGTGGGGAAGAAAAATGATGTTCCCACACGTAGATAGAAACCCTACATACCTTAATCGCTCCAAAAACCTGAGAAAACACTACAAGAAGAGGATCTTTTTGTGGCGATAAAAGTCGCCACGGAAAGCCAAAAAGTCGCCACAGATGACCTTTCGTGGCGACCCTCGGGTTGTGGGCTATACTAAGTGGCTGATACTTATCCGTGGCGACAATTTAAGTCGCCACCAAAGCTCAGTTTCTGTGGCGACATATCTAGCCACAAAAGCTTGTTAAAATCTCCACGAAACTACCGACGGAGATACTTCAGCTAAGGAAGTCACCACGGAAAGAGACGCTTCTGTGGCGACAAAGCTCCCCACAAAAAATCATTCATGGCGACTATCTGTCACTACAATAAACCTCTGTTCTAGGAATAGACCATTATTTGCAACAATGGGTCGCCACCAAAAAACCAGTTTTTTCAAAACAAAAAAAAAAATATTAAATATATTTTACTATTAACTCAGCAATTGCCCAACAATACAACAGTAGTCCTTTACCATTACAAAGGTGATATAAAGCATTTCTTAAAAAGACTATTAAAAAACATTCCATTACTTAATAGTCATAAATGTAAACTGTACACAACATGTGATAATATATCGTCATTGTATATACAGGTGGGAAAAAAAAAAAAAAAAAAAGGAATCACAAAACTATCTTCAAAATCCTTCTTGGCAAGCAGTTCCCATCTTAGAAGACCTTAGATCCCTGAAATCGGAAAAAAGGAGAAGAAGAATGCATAAGATTAACTATGATAATTCAAACTATCACATCTTCTAACTATTGCAGAATGCCAACTTTATGTAATAAAGTCCCTGGAAGAGAATAGAGTAAGGAAAGAAGGCAACTCTATGAAAGTAGAATTTAATCAAAGATAACATCTATCACATAAGCTGTTGTGCATTATTGTAGTCACAGTATTACCTTTTCAAGTGAAGCCTCTCTATGCCCAGATCACATAAATAAAAAAATGAAACCAACTCCAACATCTACATAAAGATCATTGCAAAAGTCAATTAATTGCATACTATTTCAATTAAAAGAAGTTAAGGAGAACCACAATATTATCACCAATCCTGAAGGTAATTTAATTTGTCCCTTTGAGCTATTACGTCATAAGAATAGATACTACATTTAATCCTAACCAAAATGCGATGACAAGTATTCATTCCAAGCTATTAATTTCAATTCTCAACCTCTATATTCATATATAACACTCCCAAAAGTGTATTCTGCTATCTCGTATTGCAGGTGTAAGGTGATTATACACACAATCATTCTTTATGAATAGATAAGCTATTGGTGCAACTTAAATAAAAGTTTTTGTAGTAACAAAAGATAATTAAAGGATCCTATCAAACATGATCCTTCCTTCTGCTTTTGCATGAGCATACCTTCTAGCCATGATATCCTTCGATAAGCCTCCACCTTCATCTTTTTTTTTCTTTCCGCTTCCACGCTAATGCAACCAGTCAAAGAAATTGAGAAAAAAGCAAGAAAGTTATACATGTCCAGATATCATTTTCTAAAGAATGCAGATAAGTCAGTAGTGCGTGAAACATGCCATAAATGAGACGAAACACAAGAAAAATGACTTGCTAGAGGTAAGAGAGATTTAGTTTTAAAATAGTTGCTATCAGTAAGCTTTAAAACTGAATAAAGACCAAAACAATGTTAAAGCTCATTTTAAGCTAGTGTTTTGAATAGTTCTGTAATCTTTTTTTTCCTGAGCATGTAAATAAATAGTTCTATACTCTTTTGACTACAATCAGTTGGAGAAGATGAATTAATTTGACTATCAGTAGCATTAATAAAAACTCTACGCTCTGTTTCAAAGAGATGAAGCCCTTATCTGCTAAAACCAAGCAACACACTTCTAAGCAGTAACAATAGATGCCTAACCTAAATAGCAGCTACTAACAGCCAAAAGAGATAGTGAAAAACCTTGGTATATCATATTAGATTACTTCCATCAGCTAAACCAACATCTATAGCCAATTGATATGGCTTGTTAAGTTCGGTCTCATTAACATTGTATGGAAATAATATTCAAGTTTCATGGGGTTGGATAAGTTTCTCTGATATACCATGCTTGCAACTACAAAGCGATCAAGTTCTACCATGAGAAATACTAATTCTATAAAAAGGATGAATATCATAATTACTTTCAGACTTAATAGTCTTACTCAAGAATGAACATTCACCCGGAAAGAACAACATCCCATTTCAACATATGGTAGATCGAGCTAAAATAAAGTTAAAAGAGGCTTCAAGAGATTAAAAAATCTAAAGACAAATGATATCACAACCATTTACCGGCTTACTGCTTCTTCAGGATAGGAATCCAACAAATCTGCAGTTGCTGCTTCACATGGCTTCCATCACATACAGGAAAAGTCCCAAACCTCCAACAGTACTTGTACACAAAAAAATTCTACCAATTACTTAAACTACCAACTACATTCAGTTTGAAATGTTTCAAGATTCTAGAAGAGTCCCAAAACAAAAACAAAAAAATATTCCCTTGCTGTTGAAAACGGATAAATATCATAACAACTTTCAGTTTTAATAAGTCTTACTCTAGAATGAACATTCACCACGAAAGAACATCTCATTTCAATATCAGGTGGGTCGAGCTCAAAACATCAATCAAACGGTCGTCTCTTGTTATCTAGTAAACCTTGAAGATGCCCATAATATCCCTTAAAAGACCACAACCCCCTCCCTGTATAACGTAGTGGCTTAGCCAATAGTATAACAACATTTAGGGCATGTGGGTTCAAATATTAGAATTTCAACCCTGACAAAGAGCACTCGAATTTGTTCAACAACTTGTCGAGGGAAGATTTCCCGTGAGAAAGCTGCAGTCCAAATCCCTAAATCCTTTCTAGGGTTTAGTTGACGTGAAAATTCACCCCAATATTGCCAGTTCATACTAAATGCGATTTTGAATACCAATCATTTAAGATGAAATTGAAAAGGCTAATTCTTTCCCCCAAATCAGAACTGATTTTTTTTCCATTTCAAATGGAATTGCAAAATTCGTCATTGTAAAAGGAAAACGGGAGAAATTCAAGCTTACTGCAACATTGAAATCCAATTTATCCGAATAAGTCAACAGGTTTAAATTACTTGAAGCCCTAATCTCAACTTGCAAGACTACAAAATTGACAGGAAATATCGTAGTAGTTACCTTTGCTCTTTGGAGCCCTAATTCTGGTATCAAATATCATTATTTTTGCAATACTTTTTTCTAAACATTGTGAATGTTTTTTTCCGGCATTTATTACAAATGATACTAAATAAACATCTTCATATATCTATTTTCTTGTGTATTAATGCTTTTCAGTGTATGAGTACTTATTGTAATTAGTATTTGGACATATGAAAATATTCTAAGTAATTATTTAAATAACTCTACAACAAATTTAAAAAAATTCATGCCATATTTTAAATTAGTGTTTAGATATATGAAATTATTTG
This sequence comes from Lycium ferocissimum, assembly GCF_029784015.1. Taxonomy (NCBI): domain Eukaryota; kingdom Viridiplantae; phylum Streptophyta; class Magnoliopsida; order Solanales; family Solanaceae; genus Lycium; species Lycium ferocissimum. The sequence goes on from NC_081350.1 coordinate 61,919,226, forward strand.
AAGTGCTTATTTAAACAAAAATAAATGACCAAATTTACATAGCATCTTTACAACTAAAATTTATTTTACATAAAGGATTATAATCAATATCAAGACAAAAGAAATAGTGGCGACCTAAATAGTGGCCAGAAAAGCGCAACTTTTAGTGGCGATGGTGTGGCCACTAATGCTCTTTCTGTGGCGACAGGTTATTAGTTCCTGCAAAAACTTTTTCAGCCATAATTTGGTAGCAAAACTAGCACAGATTAGCGGCGATTTAAGATTTGTCGCCACCAAAAAGTTCTTTCCTGTGGCGACTAAAAGGGTCGCCACTAATAGTATCACCTTTTGTAGCAAACATTTCTAGTCGCCACAAATACCCCCATTTCTGTGGCAACCAAATTAGTCGCCACAAAACATCGTCACAGAAAACGATATTTCTTGTAGTGAAAGTTTGAATCTTTGAAGAAGAATTCCAAAATCTTGAATCTTGAACCTTGAGGTGGGTTTTCTTGAAAACCCTAGGTTGTTAACATAGGATTTCGCTGTAATTCATGTATAATCATTAAAATTCACTTGGGAATACATGGGAGGGACTTACCTTGGTTTATGAGGATGAGAAGAAGAGAGAATGGTAGTTCTAAGGCTTGGGGATGTGAAGAATGAAGTGAAAAAGCCTTAAAACGAAATTTTAAAGTTCATTGTCGGACCTGTTTTACGCTCACTTTAGGCCCATTTTACGCCTGTAAAACAGATTTACTGACCATAAATTACTAACAGTGTATGTGATTTTGGGCAAAAATTTACGGCCAGATTTATGCCCGTTGAAGTTTTACGGCCGTAAATTCGCCATAACCCGGCGCAGTAACATCGTTTTTAGTAAACCGACATAACTTTTGTGGATGTAGATGTCTGTTTGACCTCCATAATATACCGTTGGAAAGGTATTTCAAAGATCTACAACTTCAAATAGGATGTTTTCCTAAATTCCATATAGATTTTTCCGTATACTCACTTTAAGTGAGACCTGGTGCAAACTCACTTGAAAACACGCTCCGTAGGGTAGCTACCAACTTTACTTTGCCCAAGAACTCTTCTTATGTCTTGATTGGGTTTCAAACACCATTCCTACACTACTCATATTGGATTCATTATACCCCTATCTTATGAGTTAAATCTTAGCCCGAATGCACGAGGTGTTACAATATCTCCCCCATGGGATCATTCGTCCTCGAATGATGGGTCATGGGTAAGAATGCGACTGGACATGGCTTGAATACATGAACGTGAAGAAACATGACATGGAACATGGGAACTAAACTGACATGACATGGTTTCGTAAAGATATGAATAGAGAATACATGAACATCAAAATGTGAGACATGAATACGTAAGGGACATGACATGAATACTGAAGGTATTTACCTAGAACTTTATCTGCTTGCTCTTCAAACAAGTGAGGATATCTGGATTTTATGTCTTCTTCAGGTTTCTATGTAGCCTCTTTGACTTTCTGACTCCTCTATAAGACCTTTACTGAGGCTACTTCCTTAGTTCTCAACTTGCGAACTCGACGATCAAGAATTGCACAAAGATCTCCTCAGGTTGGAAGCTATCCTTAACCGTTATAGTATCGTAGAACAACCAACGACGGTCTCCTACACACTTCCTCAACATGGATACATGAAACAATGGGTGTACAGCAGCAAAATCTTGTGGCTACTCAAGTTCATTAGCCACTTGACCAACCCTTCACAAGATTCTATAAGGTCCAATGTATTTGGGGCTGAGCTTTCCTTTCTTGCCAAATCTCATCACACCTTTCATATGTGAAAAATTTAAGAATACCTAGTCATCAACTTGGAACTCTAAGTCTCTGCGCCGCACATCTGAATAGGACTTCTGGCGACTCTAAGTTCTTTTCAAACGCTCCTAAATTAACTTGACTTTCTCCGTAGCCTGATAGACCAAATCTGGTCCTAGCAGTTTTGCTTCACTAACTTCGAACCAACCAATGGGTGATCTACATCTTTACCCATAAAGAGCTTCAAACGGTGCCATCTTGATACTAGTATGATAATTGTTATTATAAGCAAATTCACTAAGAGGCAAGTGGTCATCCTAATTACCTTTGAAATCTAGGACACATGCTCTCACCATGTCCTCGCAGTCCGAGCAAGACGCTCTCGCCCGGCCATCTGTCTGAGTATAAAAAGCTATGCTGAGGTTTACCTTGGTACCTAATCCTTTCTGGAAGGATTTCCAGAAGTTCGCTGTGGACTGAGCACCACGATCTGAAATAATAGACACTGGAGTCCCATGCAATCTGACAATCTCTTGAATGTACAAGTTGGCATAATCTTTTGCTGAATCGATGGTCTTGACTGGCAAAAAGTGTACTGACTTAGTCAGTTGGTCCACAATCACCCAAATCGAGTGATTTCTATGAGATGAACGGGGTAGACCTGTTATGAAGTCCATGTTTATCATCTCCCATTTTCAAACAGGAATATATATATTCTGGGCCAAACCACCAGGCCTCTGGTGTTCGGCTTTCACTTGCTGGCAATTTAGACACTTAGCAACAAAATCTGCTACATTATTTTTCATATCATTCCACCAATAAATCTCTTTAAGATCATGATACGTCTTAGCGAAACCTGGTGAATGGAATACCTGGAGTTGTGAGCCTGTGACATGATTCGCTCTCTGAGGCCATCTACATCTAGAACACATAATCTGCCTCGGTACCTCAAAATACCATCATCTCCCCCTTATTCGAAAGTCGTTGTCTTATGGTTGTGATTCCCCTTTTTCAGCTACAGCAAAAAGGGATCATCAAACTGCTTCTCCTTCACCTCAGCCACTAAAGAGGAATAATCCCTGTTTTAGACAACAACACTAACATCTTCGAGTCCAAGGGTCGAACTCCTAGATTAGCTAAATGGTGAACTTCCTTGGTCATAGTTCTTTTATCTGCCTCAATGTGAGCTAAACTTCCCATGGAACACCGACTAAGAGCATCGTCTACTACATACGCTTTCCCTAGGTGGTAGAGAATATCCACATCATAATCCTTAAGCAATTCGAGCCATCTTCTCTGCCAAAGATTTAGCTCTCTTTGCTTAAAAATATTGTCACGACCCAACTAGTGGGCCATGACGGGTACCCGGAGCTGGCTACCGAGCACCACGCACTATGCTATCTATCACCCAACCTGGACAACTATCCTCTTCAACATAGGACTTGTTATAAACCAATTTTCGAATCTCCCAAAACATGTATATATATATATATATATATATATATATATATATATATATATATATATATATATATATATATATATATATATATATAATATACAATAATATACAAAATACCGAGGTGATCATGAGACATCTACTACCCCACATATGTATCTACGAGCCTCTAACTGGAGTACTAAAATCAAAAAGACGGGACAGGGCCCCGCCATGCCCCAAATATGTGCACAAAAGAATATGCCAATAAACGGCAACTCCGGGAGAAGGAGTGCTCGGTGTATCCGCCGATAATGCTCCTAGGGATCCGGACCGTCTCCGTCTACCTCCGCGGGCACGAACGCAGCATCCACAAAAGAAAGGACGTCAGTACGAATAATGTACTGAGTATGTAAGGCATGAATAATGACGTAATAAAGAGATAAGGAATATGAGATAAAGAGATAACCTGCACATATGATTACCTCTTAAGGCGGATACCATGCACGCTAACTTTTACTTTTAAAACCATATCATAACATATGTATATATATACATAAGTAAGCTGTCTGAGTCATATATCATTACTAGCCCGCTTCCGGGTATCCCTCACCCGGGATAGTCATCTCGCGCCGCCCACTAGTGGTATTATCATCATCATCCATAAGTTGCCCACTTACGCCCAGCGTAGTGTTGTCTGCCCGGCCAACTAGGCCCGGTAAAGTCATATATAAAAATAAGCATGCATGTGAGACCAATCAAAGCTGCAATCATATCGGAGTGACGTAAGGTCGGTGATCTCCGATTGTATTATGGAGCCGTCATCATCACTATGTCTCACCTTGAAGGAGCTAATATTATAAGGTGAGACAACAACAAGAAATAACATCAATGAATTCAGGAGATAAGATTGGTAACTCATAATAGTATCATCTCATAAGCTTCGGAATCTTTGAAACATAGGATCATTATCATAGAACATATCTTGTCTCTAGCTCATGAGGGACTCTTAATAATCTTAGACTTTCAACTTTGGAATGTAAGAAGGTCATGGAAATATAGGGGGGAAATCATAATATAAGAGTCATGCCTCTGAAAGAGAGAGGACTAGCCTTAACATACCTTTACGTCTTCTTGACAACTGAACGTTCTCCTTCCAATCTCATGACTCTACGTTCAAGAGAATTCGTACTAAATTAGCTCATCAAGAACATGCTTAAATCTAGACTAAAGCGACTAAAAGGCTAACGAAAATTGGGCAGCATTTTCTTTGTTCTGACAACTTCCTCCATATAATAAACAACTCCCAAACTTCAACAACAACACCCACAATATCATAATCAACAAACTTCATCAAGCTAGACGTTATTCGATTCTCAAAATCCCCTTTCAAAGTCATCCATAACCATAATTATGACACAACATCATATTCATTCACATATATTTCTTCTACAACATCTTTAATATCATTCATAGCAATATTATACTCATTATGTAACAAGAACTATGATTCAAGTCAAGTTACTATTCAAACATGACCACTATTTCCATATTTGAACTTCAAACTCTACTTTCTTACATAATCCAAGTCTTTCAACCACTCAATATTCTTAATAACATGAAATGAGCATAAAACTCACCTTTGATTGTGTAGGAACGATCTTTGAATGAAGATACTTCACTTGGAGAAAACCCTAGCTTTAATTTCTATGGAATTCTTTATCTTTACAAGCCCTAGAGAACATCCTTGCACTTGACTCTACCAATTTTTGGTGTTTAATCTTTGATTTATCATGGGTTTATGTTGATATAGTGTGGGGAAGGTTCTAGAGGTGTGGAGAGGGTTGGAGAAGATGATAAATGAAAAAAAATGAGCTTGGGTCATCCATATATATAAAAAAATCTGACCCGTCAGGCAATTATACGATACGAATGACGAAGCATCGATCAGATCGACGGGGCGTCGATCTGACCGTCAAAGCCGTGAAATTTCCAGTGAGCAACTTTCATTTCCTTTCATTCTACGATGAGAAGGACGGTTCGTCGAACTGATCGACGGAGCATCGATCTGTTCCGTCGAATGGTCTTGGTGCTAAATCAATTCTATGGCATAATCGATGAAGCGTCGACCCGTCCGACGGAACGAAGAACGACCATCGAACCCCCCTTTCGCAGAATTGCAGTGAAGCGTCATTTTGACGAACTTTCCTCCCTTGCCTCAAATGTCTTTGGAATCTTAATTAGAACTATTGAGTATCCCTTCTTACTTGTAGGGACATCATATACACCTTAACTTATGTTAGTCTATTCACCCCTCAGCAACCCAAAATTCCGAGGTGTAACACTCCCCCCCCCCCCCCCCCCCTTAGGAACATTCGTCCTCAAATGTTAAGTTCTCGGGGATTCTACAAAAATTTTACCAGAGTTTCCTATGTAATATGGCACTACCATCCAGTCACAACAACCCAGAATAACATCGCCTCATAGGGCTACAACAACAACAGCATGAAAACATGGCCACACACGACCAAAAGCATTAAGAGAAAGCATTACATACCTGGGAACAGCGGCGTTTCATCTTGTACTTCTGCTGGGGTGGAAATAAGTACTAGTATTTGGACTTCATATCTTCTTACGCTTCCCAATGCACCTCTTTTACTTCCTCGTCCCTTCATAATACCTTCATCGAGCTTATATTTTTAGTTCTTCCTTCACTACTCCAAAACCATTTGAGAGGGCAGCAAGAAATTCTCATAGAATCTTTTAATAATTTTTCCCAAATCTCTTCGAAATGAAATTTCCACACTCCAATGATTTAATACCCTCTCATTCTTGCAAGCTTTATGTGACCACCTGTATATATCAATTCCAAGCCATCTTGACAGGTCTTTTCATCTTTCTTAAAGGTCTAATGTACGTGTTCTAGCATACCTCGGGAAGTTCGAAAATGAGCTCTATCCACTTATCTATTCCAAAATGGAGGTTTACTAGGATGACCTATCTTTCCCAGATCTCTCAAAATGTATCGATCTTCAGGCACATGTAGAGAACCAAGCGTTTTAGTTTGAGAAATTTTCATAGATAGCTCATATGAGTCTTTACAATTGCAACACCCATTTCAGCTCTAGATTTATCCTCATTCTTGATTAGTACCACGAAATTGTCTTACACAAGTTTACTCTTCACCACCACCTCTCGCTTTCAGTTTCTCATTTAAATCCATCTTACTGCATTTAATTCATGGTGCGGCCTTAATTTCTTCGTGTTTGAGTACTCTAAGCTTGAAATTCCCGTATCGCCCGTACACTTTCTCTTTTAAACGATCACACCCACTTATTCCTTTTCATTGTAGGTCACTACCGTCGAGTATTCACATGCCTTCAACTAGCTCATTTTCATTTCAATCCTCTCCTATTGTTAACTCCGCGTCCTTCCGCTAACAAAGGTGTTACCAAATTCTGAGTCAATTACTTTTGCCCTCAAGTCTTTCCTTGTACAATGCTTCCCTAGTCATTATGCGACATTGGAACTTCGCATCCATGTGTCTTGCTTGCGGTGGCTATTCCACTTGACTCCCTGTCTTAGTCCATCATTCAATTCTTCCTCTAATCCAAATCTTACTCTCATCGCCTGTATCTCCGCACTATGAAATCATTCGAAGGTGCCCCTTATTGTACTGAAATACCGTTTCATTCTTATCTATCTTGCGCTTGAACTGAAGCCGCAATACTCACGTGATGTATCTTCTTGAGGTTAATACCGCTCTTCCGTCACATACCCATCCTTTAACTCTACCTCATAACCCACCTTATTGTTGTACAACTGCCATGTTGGATTCTCCGCCCGTCTTCCATTCTACGGTCCATATCTTGTATTATCTCATTCTTATGCCTCCAGCGGCCACGTTGCCTCGAGAAGTCGAAGACTACTTCTTTGATGGTCTCGTTTGGTTACCGTTTAGTTGCCACGACTATCAAATCATAAGGGAATTGTATTTACTCCAATGTTTATTTCATTACTTCTATTAATACCTATAAACTGTCTCATATGTTCATCATTTCCATCGATGTAGCTCATAACCGCCCTCTACTCCCTATGCCGAATCATCAACAACTCGCCCTTTCTCGGCTCACCTTTTCTCAATAACTTCTCCCTGGGACCTTTGCCGTTAATCCACCGGGGATGCAATTCCATTTGTTGCTGTCTTGACATACGTATAAAGTCAGTGCATTGATCATTCACAACCAAACTTTGTCTATCCTTTCGTCTTACCTTTCATCCTTTTCTCGAATGATTTCATTTTCAGAACAATAACCCTAACATTTTCCAGAGTGCCATTGGCTTCTCTTTCTTTTCTTCTCTTTTCTCTCAGAACACCATCTTTTAATAAAATCGTAGCTTAAGGTTCAACGTCAATCCCTCTACACTCTTCTCCGATCAGTTCACACTGCTAAAAGAGTATTGTACTCTGTTATCCCAACATATTAATAACGGGGATCCCAACATATTAATAACGGGGTAGCACATGGTCCTTTTAGAATTCTTTGTATAGATGTCGTGTAAACTTACTCTTCATGTAGAAGATACCTTACTCAACAAAGGATCCCATATTCCTCGTCATAGTTTAATTACCCACACCGTTCTCACAACCTAATGCAAAATTTCAATCGCTTCACGACACCTATTAACATTCCCACTTAGTGTTAAAAGATCCGCAAGGTTTGATTCTTTTCATCCCTTTGCTTATCTCAAGTTACCAAGGCTCTAGTAGACCTTGCTTCTATTTGTATGTAAGTTTTGTCCTTCCATCTCTGCTTCCAACACATACCGAATATTCGTCACTTATCGTTCCTTTTGTGTCGTTGATCAACCTTATCTTGTTTTCGCTTTCCCTCATACCTGTAGTAACAATCCCTGTCATATAATCATTCCTTTCAGCTTAATGCATACTTGCTACACTTATCCCACATTCGGCTACTAACTTCGTCTCCAATCACTCGCTGCTGGGCCCTTTCTTTCTTCTTGCCATAGTCCTACCTAAGGTCTCCACAATTTCCCTTAGATCCCTGGGAAAATTTCGGCAGAGTTTCCTTTGTAAACATAACAATTCCAATCCTGCACACAGCCCAGAAAACACATCCCATGCCTTAAAAGGCCACATATAGGAACACATTTAATATACAACGCAATAGCATTCGACTACTATAAAAGAATATAAGTAATAGGGCTTGTCTCATAAGTTGTACCTACCTACTCCTTCTAGAATTCCATTGTACTTATTATGTCAATCAACTCTCACTTCGTGGAGGTTTGCTTACTCATTAATCATAATTCTGGCTATCACTGGGTCACCAACAGGTATAGACACCTCAAAATGTTTAATTGGCCCAGGTTTCACCCCAATACGGTCGGCAACATCAGGAGTAATATGTAACGAAGTAAACCCCGAATCAACCAATGCATATGTGTCATAAGAGGACACCGATAATATACCTGTGATAGTATCAGGGGAAGACTCAAGATCTTATGGTCCCGCTAGTGCATAAAGGCGGTGCTGAGGACCACTCGAACCGGATGCTCCCCCTCTACCTCTGCCACGGCCTGCTGGTGTCTGCAAGCTTTGTCTCGGATGACGTATCGATAATGAAGAACCAATTGCTAATCTCATAAGCTGAACCTTATCTTTACCACGTAGCGATGGACATTCGCGCTTGAAATGGCCTGGCCGAGCGCAAGCATAACAAACATTCAAACCCAAGCAGCACGATCCGGAATGTAGTTTACCACACTAAGTACATCGTGGTACGGGTAATCTCTTCTGGCTTGAATCACCCCTGTTTTGGGAACTAGAAACTCTAAAACTCTAAACTGGCCCCAAGCAAGCAGATCTATCAACCCTTGGTCCAGGAAGTTGTGGAGACGCACTAGCTATTGAACGAGCTGAGTGCCTAGAGGATTGCTGCCTCGGGGCACCTCTAGACTCATGATCAAACCCTGAAGACCTGACCCTCTTCCTCCAACTCCTATCACCATGGTCCACACCCTGCCGCTGAACTTGAGCGGCTACTAACTAGGTCAGCAAAAGGATGGCCTGCCTTATCTCCTGGATTGAGGCATTTGATGGAGGAACTAGGGGTGCTGGAGCTAAGGTTAAGACTCCTCTTTGCTCCTCTAAAGTGGGCGAAGTATGGGAAAACCGAAATAGGGCCTTACTCTAGGGCCCGCCCTCCTCCATATCCATAGGTGGCTCCCGTTCAATCCTCTCTTCGACCACTATCTTGCCCTTCTGGGCTGCTGTAGCTTTTCCTTTCATCAACTTCGCTGAAAACATAATGCACGGTTAGGGAAAAGAGAATTCTTATAATATACTCTATTGCATGATCTATGAAGAAGAAAGACGGTCATCATTCCTAAATGCCCCACAGCCTCTTGTTTATAAGTGTGGCATGCTTCACACCCATAAACAAGACTCTACTGGACACGGCTCGTAGACATACCCTAGGACGGAACTGCTCTAATACCACTTTTGTCACGACCCAACTAGTGGGCCATGACGGGTACCCGGAGCTGGCTACCGAGCACCACGCACCATGCTATGTATCACCTAACCTGGACAACTATCCTCTTCAACATAGGACTTGTTATAAACCAATTTCCGAATCTCCCAAAACATGTATATATATACATATACATATAGGCCCACAAGGCTATGAAATAATAAACAAAATATATACTACGGTGATCATGAGACATCTACTACCCCACATATGTATCTACGAGCCTCTAACTGGAGTACTAAAATCATAAGGACGAGACAAGACCCCGCCATGCCCCAAATATGTGCACAAAAGAATATGTCAATAAACGGCAACTCCGGAGAAGTGGAGTGCTCCGGTGTATCTGCTGATAATGCTCCTAGGGATCTGGATCGTCTCCCTGTCTACCTGCGGGCATGAACGCAGCGTCCACAAAAGAAAGGACGTCAGTATAAATAATGTACTGAGTAAGTAAGGCATTAATAATGACATAATAAAGAGATAAGGAACATGAGATAAAGAGATAACTTGCACATATGATTGCCTCTTAAGGCGGATACCATGCACGCTAACTTTTACTTTTAAAACCATATCATAACATATGTATGAATGTGTGTGTGTGTGTATATATATATATATATATATATATATATATATATATATATATATATATATATATATATATACACACGCGTAAGTGTCGTCGAGTATATATCATTACTATCCCACGTCCGGGATAGTCATCTTACGCCACCCACTACTGGTGTTGTCATCATCATCCATAAACCGCCCACTTACACCTAGCGTAGTGGTGTCTGCCCGGCCAATTAGGCCCGGTATAATCATATATAAAAATAAGCGCACGCATGTGAGCCCAATCAAAGCTGCAATCATATCGGAGTGACGTAAGGTCGGTAATTTCTGATTATACTATGGAGCCGTCATCATCACTATGTCTCACCATGAAGGAGCTAATAATATAAGGTGAGACAACAACAAGAAATAACATCAATGAATTCGAGAAATAAGATTGGTAACTCGTAATAGTATCATCTCAGAAGCTTCGGAATCTTTGAAACATAGGATCATTATCATAGAACATATCTTGTCTCTAGCTCATGAGGGACTCTTAATGATCTTAGACTTTCAACTTTGGAATGTAAGAAGGTCATGGAAATATAGAGGGGAAATCATAATATAAGAGTCATGCCTTTGAAAGAGAGAGGACTAGCCTTAACATACCTTTACGTCTTCTTGACAACTGAACGTTCTCCTTCCAAGCTCATGACTCTACGTTCAAGAGAATTCTCACTAAATTATCTCATCAAGAACATGCTTAAATCTAGACAAAAGTGACTAAAAGGCTAACGAAAATTCGGCAGCATTTCGTTTGTTCTGATAACTTCCTCCATATAATAAACAACTCCCGAACTTCAGCAACACCCACAATATCATAATCAACGAACTTCATCAAGCTAAACGTTATTCGATTCTCAAAATCCCCTTTCAAAGTCATCCATAACCATAAGTATGACACAACATCATATTCATTCACATATATTTCTTCTACAACATCTTTAATATCATTCATAGCAAGATTATGCACATTACGTATCAAGAACTATGATTCAAGTCAAGTTATTATTCAAACATACCACTATTTCCATATTTGAACTTCATACTCTACTTTCTTCCATAATCCAAGTCTTTCAACCACTCAATATTCTTAATAACATGAAATAGCATAAAACTCACCTTTGATTGTGTAGGAACGATCTTTGAATGAAGATACTTCACTTGGAGAAAACCCTAGCTTTAATTTCAATGGAATTCTTGATCTCCACAAGCCCTAGAGAACATCCTTGCACTTGACTCTACCAATTTTTGGTGCTTAATCTTTGATTTATCATGGGTTTATGTTGATATTGTCACGATCCGACTAGGGCCATGACGGGTACCCGGGGCTGACCACCGAGCACCACTCATTCTATTACTCATCCTGCGTTTATTCACATTTCTTATGCTCATAATCATAGAAAAACTATTTTCATTTGAAACATATTTACCTTTATATACATAAGCCCTTCGGCTATCAAAATAATATATATACATACGATGAGAAACTGTGAGACCATACTACCCACACGTACGTATCTACGAGCCTCTACTAGAGTACTAGACATAGGGACGGGACAAGACCCCGTCATGCCCGAAACATAGATATATATATATATATATATATATATATATATATATATATATATATATATATATCAAAAGAATAAATCAATGGCACCTCCGGAACAATGAAGTGCTCTCGCCGCCCTAATAGCTCCTATGAGTCTGGATCACCTCCCTATCTACCTGTGGGCATGAACACAGCGTTCAAAGAAAACGGACATCAGTACGAACATTGTACTGAGTATGTAAGGCATAAACAATAATAATACGTCAATGAAATAAGGGAGCATCAATTAAGGAGCAACCTGTAACTGACTGTCAATTATAAAAGAGATAATGCATGCTAGCTTACTTCATAATCATCATCATATCATGTATGCATATATGTATAAGCTGCCCGACCATATAGGTACGGTGTAATAATTATTAGCCCGCGTCCGGGGTACCATCTCATGCCGCCCACTAGTGGTGTCTGCCCATCCCATCTAGACATGGTGTATACGCTGCCTGCCTTAGCAGTGTCTGCCCGGCCTTATAGGCGCGGTGTAATATCATCATCATATACTCATCATAATGCATGTATAGAAATTCAAAGATAACTATACTTTATCGGGGTGACATAAGGTCGTGAACCCCCGATTCCATTATGGAGCATTTATAAGCATTCTGCCTCACCTTGAAGGAATTAGCATATAAGGTGAGTGTATGCAATAAACAAAATCATTAGCTTTATAGGAACATCATATCATGAATTCTCGAATCTTTGGACTTAAGCTCATCATCATCGTCAATGTGCTCATAATGTATCTCTTATCTCTATCTCATATGGCTATTCATGAACATAGACTCTTAATTTCTGGAATGTAGGAGATTCATGGAAAAGGGAGGAAAATCATGCCATAAGATTCATGCCTTAGAAAGAAAGGACTGGCCTCACATACCTTTTTCGTTTAACAATTCTATCGCTTGATTGCCCTTCTTCGATACTCGCGTTTCTACCTTCAAGAAAGTTCGTATTAACATTAGCTAATCGACTATAAGAACGTGCTTACTAAAGCTAGGAAAAATTGGGCAGCATTTCCTTTGTTTATACAACTTTCCTCATATCACATATCAACTCCCAATCATCCATAACAACATTTACAATATTATAGGCAACAATCATCTTTCATCTACATTATCCACATTTCACAATTTCACTTCAATGCCTCCATAATCATGGTCATAATCCACTATTACGTTCTCTCACTTATAATGCTTATCCCATGTTCTAAATATCATTCATAACATACTTACAATCACAATATATCAATAATCATGATTCACTCCAAACTACTACTCAAAAATAACACTATTCCCACATTCATGACCTATTTGCTATATTCTTCTACAATCCAAGTGTTTCAACTTCTCAATACCTTAATCAACATGAAAAGATCATAAAACTTACCTTAGATAGTGTAGGAATAAGCCTTGAGTGGAAATACTCTCCTTGGACCACTACCCTAGTTCACTTCCCTTGGAATTTCTTGGCTTAGATGAACTTTAATGTGTTTCATACACTTGGTTTTGTTGGTTTGATGAAGTTGATCATCAATTTCTCTTGGGTTCTCGTGGATAAAGAGTGGAGAGAATTCTAGAGTGTTCTTGAGGTGTGAAGTGATAAAATGAAATGAATTAAATGAGAGAGAGGGTCCTTATATCGTTTTAGAACCTGACCCGACATGAACATACGGACCAACATACGGTACGTATATTTTATCGACCGTATGTCCGGACCGTATGTTTAGTCCGATGAAGACCCTCGTTACGGGCAGAACATACGGTGGGACATACGGTCCGTATGTTTTAAACGGCCAGTATGTTTGGCCGTATAATGCCCAGCTTTCCGGAACTTGTTCTCGTCGACTCGTTTGATCTCCGATCCTTATGGAACCTTCTTAACACTTATTTAACACCTCATTACCAATATAAGGGATGTTATAACTCTTCTCCAAAGCATCATTAAGCCATCATTAATTCGATACTCGTAAATATTGCCCGACACACAACATATACCTTGCTTTCCTTAACAACTTTCTTCTCCTACCTCGAATGTCTTTGAAATCTCGATTAGGATCATCAAATGCTATTTATTACTTATCAAAACATCGTATACGTCGTTCCCTTTATTAGTCTATTCACTGTACGTTAACGGGAAATTTCCAAGGTGTAACGGACATAGTGTGGGGAAGGTTCTAGAGGTGTGGAAAGGGTTGGAGAAGATGATAAATGAAAAAAATGAGCTTGGGTCGTCCATATATATAAAATAAATCTGACCCGTCGGGCAATTATACGATACGAACGACGAAGCGTCGATCAGATTGACGGGGCGTCGATCCGACCTTCGAAGCCGTGAAATTTCCAGTGAGCAACTTTCGTTTCCTTTCATTCTACGGTGAGAAGGATGGTCCGTCGAACTGATCGACGGAGCGTAGATCTGTTCCGTTGAATGGACTTGGCACTAAATCAATTCTACGGCACAATCGACGAAGCGTCGACCCGTCCGACGGTACGAAGAACGATCGTCGAACCCCCCCTTTCGCAGTACTACAGTGAAGCTTCATTTTTACTACAGTGAAGCTTCATTTTGACTAACTTTCCTCCCCTGCCTCAAATGTCTTTGGAATCTTAATTATAACCATTGAGTATCCCTTCTTACTTGTAAGGACATCATATACACCTTAACTTACGTTAGTCTATTCACCGCTCAGCAACCCAAAATTTTGAGGTGTAACAAATATCTCTTGCTGACTTTTATTATCAGTGAAAATATCAACATGCACCATATACAAATAATGACGCCATATCTTAAGCTCAAAAAACACGGTTGCCAACTCTAAGTCATGAGTCGAATAATTCTTTTCATGAGTCTTAAGCTGAAGAGATGCATAAGCTACAACCTTACCATGCTGCATTAAGACATATCCGAGACCAATTCCTGAAGCATCACAATATACAACAAACCTTTCGGTTCCCTCTAGTAGCGTCAAAACTGTAGCAGAAGTCAACCTATTTTTCAACTTTTCAAAGCTTTGCTCATATGCATCTGACCACTAAAACTTAACCTCCGAGTCAACTTAGTCAACGGAGTTAAAATAGAGGAAAACCCCTCCACAAAGTGTCTATAATAACACGCCAGACCTAATAAACTTCTTATATCAAAAACTGAAGTGGGTCTAGGCCAATTCTTTACGGCATCTATTGTTTGAGAGTCAACCTTCACACCTTCACCTGAAATTATATGGCCTAAAAATGCCATTGACTTTAGCCAAAATTCACACTTTGTGAATTTAGCATAAAGCTCACGATCTCGAAGTGCCTGCAACACTATTCTGAGATATTCTGTATGTTCAGCCTCACTACGGGAATACACAAAAATATCATCGATGAAGACAATGACGAATAAATCAAGATAAGGCTTGAAGACCCTGTTCATAAGATCCATGAAAGTAGCTGGCCTATTTGTCAACCCAAAAGACATAACAAGAAATTCAAAGTGACTATAACGGGTTCTGAAAGCGGTCTTCGAAATGTCAACTTCCCTAACCTTTAACTGATGGTATCCTGATTCGAGATCAATCTTGGAATAACATTGGGCACCTTGAAGTTGGTAAAATAAATAATCTATTCTAGGAAGAGGGTGTCTGTTCGTAATGGTGACCTTGTTCAACTAACGGTAATCAATGCACATGCGGAAGGAACCATCTTTCTTTCGGACAAACAAGACTGACGCACCCCGAGGTGAGACACTAGGCCTAATAAATCTCTTATCAAGAAGATCTTTTAACTGGGCCTTTAACTCTTTCAAAACCGCTGGAGCCATTCTGTATGGCGGAACAGATATCGGCTTAGTGCCGGTAAGTAGATCAATTCCAAAGTCTATCTCCTGTCGAGAGGAACTCGGGAAGATCTTACGGAAACTCATTAACAATTGTATGTTTGGAGAGTTGGGGGTGCAGGCATCTGAATCCCCTAACTCGAACTAAGTGATAGATATAGCCCATGAAATCATCTTTCTAGCTTTAAGATAGGAAATAAATCTACCCACAGGTACTGCTTTGAATTACCATTCCACTCTGTATTTGGTTCGTTAGGAAACTCAAATCTCACTATTTTGGTTCTACAACCTTTGTAGCATAACATGAAGATAGCTAATCCATACCCATGATTACATTAAAGTCCACCATTTCTAATTCTACTAAATCAGCTATGGTTCTGCGGTGATAGACTAAAACTAAGCAACCCCTATAAATACGTCTAGCTATAACTGATTCTCCAACTGGTGGACACTTCAAAGGGTTCATGAAACTCTTCTGGTTCTATCCTAAATTTCTTAGCAATAAAAGGGGTTACATAAGATAAGGTGGATCCTGGGTCAATAAGGGCATAAGCGTCAAAAGTGAAGACTGTTAGTGTACCTGTGACAACATCTGCACTTGCCTCTGTATCCTGACGACCTGCTAAAGCATACAAGCAGTTTCGACCTCCCTTTCTGCATTGCTAAACTTGGCTGCACCGTGCCTTGACTGGGCTTGAGAATTACGAGGAGCTGCTGAATTTGTGGACTGAGCCACCTTAACTCTGGTACCTTATCTTGTTGATGGACAGTCTCTCTAAAAATGTCCCCGCTAGCCACACCCATAGCATATATCCATGCCCATACAACACTTCCTTAGGTGCCTCTTACTACTCTTGCCGCAAATCGTATTATCATAAGTCTGCTGACCCACACTAGCACGAGTAAGAGTAAGTTGGCCTAAAATTCTGCCTCTTCTGTTCATTCTTGAACTTTGGAGCTGGGGTACTAGTTGTGGATGGAGCAGGTCCTGATGATTTGTTCTTGAAAAAATTTCTGCCTCCACCTCCCCCGTGGTAAGTTACCTGCAGACTTAACTCTCTTATTAAATTTCCAGTCCTTCTCTTTCTACAGAGCCTCCTCTTCTTTCATTCGGTCCTCAAGACCCTGAAAAAAAGGCAACCATCTTGGTGATAGTCATCTTGTCATTCTGAGCAGTAATATTCGCATCACCATACAAGTCGAGTGTAAGACCCAACACAAATTTACTAACTATGGCCCTCATGTCAGGAAGCATATACTGAGTAAACTTAGAAAAGGAAACAAACTTGAGATAATATTCGTTCAAGCTCATACTGTTCTGCCTGAGTCTCTCAAATTCGTAGGCCTTCGCCTCTCTAACCTCAATCGGCTGGAAGTGATCAATGAAAGCATCAAAACACTCATCCCAAGTTCTTTGAAGATGCATCCTCCCTGCGGGACTTTTCCCACGTCTTATTCCAAATATGAGCAACATCCTTCCGATAGCTCCGGCCTCTGCTTATGTCTCGGTAGCCATAACCGAAACACTGGAGTCCATCAACGAAGTTGCGGATCTTCTCCCTTAATAGACCCGGTGAACCTTTGGAGGCTTCATGTTCGAGAAATTCCCTTGGTCCTCGAGCTCTTCGACTCTCCCTAGTACATGTTGAGGAAGTTTTACCGACATTGTGCCAGATTAGCAACAATTTGGGTGAGCAGCTGAATGCAGCTGAATGGCTCCCCTAACATCCATGTCAGTAGCATTGGGCTGCAGAGTAGTGATGGTACGGACCTCTGCAGACCTTTCTGTATCTGGATTTCGGTATCTGATGCATCTCCCTAAGTCTGAGGCTTCACTTCTGCACTAATGTTGGCGGTAGTTCTCTGACTGGTAGTTGTAGCCCTTTTGGAGTACTTTTTTTTTTCACAGGCATTGTCTAAAATACATAACACGCACGAGTTAGAATAATTCCTGAAAGCATAGCTCTAACTGCACAAACTAGAGTATGAAAAGAGTGAGAAATCCTAGATATCTTGGTGGTCAAGTGCTTATATGTGTAGGTGCGACACACATATAAAACTGATCCCACTGGACATGGTTTCATAGACTCCCTAAGATGCGGAACCCTGAGCTCTGCGATGCCAAACACTTATACGTAAGCATGCCAAATTTAGCTAAGTCGCGCGGGCACCTACCTTTCTCACCTTAGTAGGCGAACCCTCAACCCAACAATAGTAGAAAATGAATAAATAAGTAATTTGATAACGTGTCTGAATCAGAATAACACATCTCGTACCATACCACAACACGTCATAGATCAACCATTCACATAAGAATTTAAGGACGAGTTTCCACCCTCCGTGGGCGATCAAGATAATAAAGTCCAGATACCAATTTGAATGAAGTCGCATGACAGAATGAAAAAATTGGAAGTTTCCTAAATGCCTTATAGCCTCTCGCAGATAAGAACGGAGCTCATCATACCGATCCACAAGACTTCAATCGACACGATCTTGTATTATACACCAGGTAACCTAAGGCTCTAATACCAACTTGTCACAACCCAATTTAGCAAAGTCGCGTAAGCACCTACCTTTTTTACCTCGGTAGGCGAACCCTCAACTCAACAATAGTAAAAATAAGAATAAATAAGTAATTAAGCGAAAAAGACAAAATCACGTAAATCTGACAATAATAATACATAAATATGCGGAAGTAAGGAAAATAAACCCCAGAAGCTGGTGTAATCATACAAGAGCATCTAACTAGAATATATAAGTCGTGAATTATCAATAATACATCAGAAGTCTAAATATGAATCGGAATAGAAAATAAGACATGAATAAAAGAAGCATCGTCAAGGCGGCGAACGTCCTTGTGCTTACCCTGTAGACTCTAAACAGCAACTCGGAACGACTATAGCTACGAGAAAAAGAGGTCAATCCTGTTACACCTCTCACTTTCAGAGCATGAGCATGCTACTTAATTCACCGTATTAATGGAGTATCGAAGATGTTCCATGAAGTTTTGGAAGGAACAAGCCATGGGAAATACGTAACAATGAAGTAAAAGATGAATTACGATCTTGTAAGTCGTATCCGGGAAGGGCATCCTTGGAACCAAAGGACATGACCATTATCAAGTATGATTAATGATAAATATCATGTATGGAGAGTTTTGGAAGATTCTGGGACCAAGCAAATCGATGAAAATAAGTTTGTCGAAAATTTGAAAAAAAGTTGGCAGAATTTTGGGTCAACTTTGGAGGGGTATATCTCCAGGTATATTAGGAGTTTTAAGGTTTTTCGAAAGCCTAAAATGAATATCCTTGAGTCTTGTTTTCAACGCAATAAACCGCTCTTCAAAACAACATCGGAGTAAGGAGTTATGGCCATTTTAATATAACCCGTCAAATCGCGGGTCCTACTTGGGAAAGTCAGTTCCACCAACCTCTAAGGGGTATAAAAACCCCCATCAGCCCTATTTTTTCACCATTCTTCACTCCCATGAGTTCTAGAAACCTCCTAAGATATCGCCCAAACATTTATAGCCAATAAAATCAAGAATTTAATAAGATTACACCAAACTAGTCCATGAAAGGTGATTGTTCTTGCTTCTACTTGATGTTGTGGTGAGTTTGGCCTTGATGAAAGTTGGTGTGGCTAAAGTTCTTCAAGTATAAGGTATTTTCTTCATCCTATCTCTTATGTTGAGTTGATTTGGAGGCTTAGCAAGTCTTAAAAGTGAAAATAGTTATGGAGAAAAGGTCATAAAGTGTTGTGTTGTAGTTGTTGTGTTTATGGACTGTTTTGAGCATGTTGTGGCCGTGTGGTTGGGCTGATTTACATGCATATGGATGGTATCTAATTTTTTTGGTGTGTTGATGAGATTATTCTCCTTGATTGGGAAGAAAGGAAGTGTATGTTGGTGTTGTATGTTGAAAAACATCGTGTGGGATGTTTTATGGAATATTTTGATATAGATGATGATGTTGTTGATATTAGTATTTCTATTGTTGTTGTTTTATTGGTATTGTGATTTCGGGCTAGGGATATAAACAGGGGAATCTTTTGCCCGAATTTCGGCAAATTTTAAAAGGAATTAATTTTCGGGCTTAAGACAAGCATATGACGACAAACCTAACAATAATATGAATTCTCTTGGATGTAGATTTACGAGCTTGGGTGGATAAGCGTTAAATAGTTAAAGTTAAGGCGAACGAAAAGGTATGTTAAGGCTAGTCCCTTTCTTTCAAAAGGCATGATTCCTATGTTATGATTCCATATATGTTTCCATAACCTTCTTACTTCCAAAAGTTAGAAGTTCATGATTCTTAAAGCTTCTTACGATGTTAAAGATGAGAATGTTTCTATGATGATTATGAAGATGATGATGATTTTTAAAAGTCCCAAGCTTATGATTTTAATGCTATTATGAGATTGCTAAGCTTATTTCATGATTTTCTTGATTTTATCCGTTATTGTTGATCTCACCTTATAATAATTGTTCCTTCAAGGTGAGATATAGCGACGATAATTGTTCCATAACATAAATCGAAGGTCACCGACCTTACGTCACTCCAACAGAGTTGTAGCTTTTAATTGGGCTCTCATGCATGCTTATTTCTATGTATGATTACACCATGCCTAGTTGGTCGGGCAGACACCACTAGCGGGCGGTATGAGATGATTACCTCGGATGAGGCAATCGGATGTACTATTATCTTTATCTCATGTTATGTTTCATATTTCTTATTATGTTGTTATTCATGCCTTACATACTTAGTACTTATTCGAGGCGCGTCCTTTTCTTGTGAACGCTGCGCTCGTCATGCCGAGTAGACGGGGGAGACGGATCAGATCTATAGGTGCTTTATTAGCGGATTATCAGGAACATTCCACTTACTTCGGAGTTGCAGTCTGTTTGGTATTGGTCCTTATGGTCGCTTGTATTCTTTGTAGAGGCCTGTAGACATGTGTTTATAGTTAGACATTTCATAACCCCTCGGGTTCGTGTCACGACCCAACCCGTAGGCGTGACTATTGCTCGGCGGGCACTCGTACACACTCATTAATCAGAATTGGCATACAAATACTTACACATAAATAAAGATCATACGTAGTCTCCAAATTGCCGCATGTACAAATATATATCACAGAAGCCAATAAGGCTATCATAAAGCGTAGCGTCCCAAAATATATACAAACGCAAGCGACAAAGGGGGCCCCACGTGAGAATGGGACCCGAAAACATAAATCATACAAACACGAAAAGACGATGTGTGCACGGCCCACATATATGTCTACAGACCTCTAAGAGTAACAACAGAATCATATGACGGGACAGGGCCCCGCCGTACCCCTGAATAGACATATGCATACACAACAGAAGAATATGTACCAAAATATGGGCTCCAGAACAAAGGAGCGCTCCAAATAGCAGAATAGGTGTCCTAAGCTGGCGGATCACTAAAATGGGCGTACGGCCACTGCGGGCATGAAGCACGGCCCCGAAGAGAAAGGGGGTCAGTACGGAATATGTACTGAGTATGCAAAGCATTAAATTTAGTAAATAGAGTCATAATCGAAACAAGAAGTACAGAAAGTAAGTACAATATCCAGAATACCCAAATATATACTTTTAAAACACAAATCATGCATGGGGCTCAGGGAATATGGTCGCCCACCCGTCATTGGCGCCATAACACATCATACTCCAGAAGATTTCATATCTCTGAAACCCGACATATCCCATATCACATCATAATGCCATAACACATCATAACACCAGAATATAAATGGATCCCGGCCCTATAGCGAGGGACTCGGCGAACCATAACATATCATACTCCGGAATATAACATAGTGCGCACGACGACATACCGGCACCGGGACTCGGCGAAAGAATGTAACAACCGTATGCACGAGCGAGTCGTGAGTAACCATATGCATAAAAATCATTATTATAGACTCAAAAGATAAGTAAGTAATCGGCACTCGAGGGTTAGGCGATAGTCACATTAAGTTCTTTCGAGAGAAAGTCGTTAGAACCAAACATAGAAAAGTCTCGGGGGCCCAGGACAAGTATCAAACAATCCGAGCCGCCTATGAAAGTTGGAGATATTATTCGTTTATAAAATCTTCTACGAACGTTTCGAAGCGATCCGAGCTCGTCTATAAGTTACGGTCGTTCGTAGTTGCGTCTCTTTTAAGAACAAAATTCTTTATGCAACATTTATTATCCAATCATACAAAAGACATAAGGACCATAATTCTACTACATTAAGAATACCGACGTTAAGAGGTGAATAAGAATCGTAGACATGCTCGGATCGTAAGAATGGAGTTACCCCGAGGCTCGTATCATAGCCTACGCACACAACTAGGACATGCCAAAAGAAAGAAGGGTTAGGCTTTACATACCTCGTCCGCTTCCTAAGCTAATCCAAACTCAAGTCCTCGGGCTCCCGAAGATCTCAATAACGTCATCAAATACCAAACATTAGCTATAGGTCCTTAGGATTTCCAATCCCAAGCTAGCACTTAATTCTACGAAATTTGGGCGACATTTCCCACTGTAAATTCAACAACCTGAGAGTTCAACTCGGCGAATCATCAACAATAATACCAACAATCATTCTAACAACATCAACGATCGATTCAAATGCATTCTAACGCTAGTAACTCTTTTCTACATACTTGGCAACATTCCATTTATATTCAATTCAACTACATACATTCGAACCAACACAACGCTCCGCGTATTCCAAATACTAATCCGAGATCATTCAAACACGATTCAAGAACACTTCAAACAATCCGCACAATATTCAAAACAACCCAACCAACACTCCATTTCACCCGAAACCACCCAAACCGAGAACAACACATTCCTCTCCCAAATTCATGAATTACACCAACAATCCACACGTTAGCAACATTATTCTTATAAATGCAAGAAACTATATTAGGGTTACATTAGCTTCAAAAACAGCCCACAACAATTACACAATCAACTTGAATCATTAAACTCTCATTATCATCATAGAACCCATAACAACAACAACCAAAATACCATATAAAATTAATTCATTCCTTGCCATACAAGGTAGGCCATATTTGGACACCACCCCAACACACCACTTTCATGATTCTCATCCATTTCTACACACTACAACATGTACAAATCATTCATAACATATGAAAAAGAAGATTAAACCTTACCTTTTCCACTCAACTTTACAACTTAGCTAGGGTTGTAAATGATGAAAACGAGTAGTTTGTTGACTGCAACAACAACTCCACGTTAACAAGGACCCTTCAATGGTTGGAATTACTAAAAGAAAATATTGTTTTTGATCACTATTTTGGACCTCAATTCTTGCTAGCTATGGCCGAATAGCTCCTCTTGTTTCTCCAAGCTTCACCAATTTTCTTAAGGGTGAAGATGATGAATACACTTACTTAGTCATCTTTTATTTCATATATTAAGCATCCGTATGGACCATGGACACCCCTTTGACGGCCACTTGGCCCCTTTTAATTCATGAATTAATAACTTCCAAATATTCACTTTTAACCCCAAATTTCCCCTTAATATTCCATGTGATAAAATCACCAACTTATGCCTTAAAACAAAATCGTGGTTAAAAGCCTCTACTTCGTATCCCGGAATAGTCTTATCCCTAACTTATCATAGTTAACTCGGATTGTACCAATGTACAAAATACGGGATATAACATCCTCCCCCCTTTAGAACATTCGTCCTCAAATGTTAAACTAGTCCTACAGGGTCTTATAAGCATTTTTGGGGAGTTTCTTTCATAGCTATCACATACAGTTCATTCATCAATCAACATAACCAATTAAGGAATTTAAATTACAAACGCTTGAAATAAGTGGGATACTTCTATACCTTTATCTCCTCCTCTTGCTTCCCGGTCATCTCCTCCACTGTTATTATTCCGCCACAATACCTTAACGGAAGCCGCTTCTTTATTACGCATAACCTTCTCACCTGACGATCCCGGTATGGCTATAGAAAATTTGCTCCTCGTAGGATAGCTCTCTGTCCACTGAATATCTTCTATGGGAAATATTAAGGAAGGGTCGCATAATGCATTTGCGAAGCATGATATATGTGGAATTTTGGATGCCTTTGCTCCCAAATCAGCTGGTAGATCTAATTCATAGGCAACCTTCCCTATCTTACGAACAACCTGATAAGGTCCAATATATCTCGGACTGAGCTTTCCTTTTTTGCTGAATCTCATAACACTCTTCATGGGCGACACTTTCAGAATACCCGATCAGCAACACCGAAACTCCAAGTGTCGGCTTGGCCGATTATGCATATAATTTCTATCGACTGAAGTGCTAATAACCGCTCCCGAATGAGTTTCACCTTATCAGCCCCGCTTTGGATCACATACGGGCAATTAACTTAGTTTCCCCAACTGTCAACCGACCAACCGGTGACTGCATTGCACCGCCATACGAGCCTCGTACGGTGCCATGCGGATCTTTGGGTGGTAGCTATTATTATAAGCAAACTCAACCGATGTGGCAAATGATCATCGGCTACCTGCGAAATCGATAACACGGACGCAACATATCTTGGGTGTACGAATAGTGCGCTCGGCTTTGTCCCGTCGGAGCCCAGGGTGAAATGCTGTACTAAGACTCACTTGTGTCCCCAATCCTTCCTGAAATGATCTCCAGAAATTAGCTATAAACTGGGAACCTCTGTCGGAGATAATAGATATGGGAACTCCGTGAAGTCTTACTATCTCCTTAATATATAACACAGCATAGTCCTCGGTGAATAAGTAGTCTGGCATTTGAAGGAAATGAAATGGGCTGATTTTGTCAGCCTATCAATGATAACCCATATGGAGTCATACTTCCGTGGAGTGCGAGGTAAGCATGTAACGAAGTCCATATTAATTATTTCCCACTTTCAAGTCGGAATCTCCATCTCCTGTAACAATCCACCCGGCTTTTGATGCTCGATCTTAACTGCGCTTGCAATTTGGACCTTTGAGCAACGAACTTCTGCTATGTCCCTCTTCGCACCATCCCGCGGTATAAGCATCGAGGTCATGATATATCTTCGTCGACCCCTAGATGAACGGAATAGCGGCATAATGTGCCCTCGCCCGCAACTTTTGTCGCCGCGACCACACGCAGCCTCGGTATACATAATGCCGCATGTGAAGTAGTACTCCGTCAGGTGTAATCTCGAACGGGGTCTTCTCTTTTTCAAGGGTTGTGTCTCTGTCTTGTGCAGGAAACGGGATCCTCATCTGCGCGTCGCTTTATCTCTTCCATAATAGAGGATTCAGCAATTCCTCGAACAGAAATCCCAATATCTCCAGAATCGGCCAGACGGACTCCAAGACTAGCTAGCTGATAAAGCTCACGAACCATTTCTTTCTTTTCTGATGGCACGTCCATCAAGCTACCCATAGACTTACGGTACAGGCATCGTACGTACAATATTAGCTTTCCCGGGATGATATAAGATATCGACATCATAGTCTTTCGGACGACTACTAACCACCTCCTCGCCTTAAATTCAGCTCCTTAATAAAGATATCTTTGAGCTCTTGTGATCTGTATAAATATCAACATGAACACTATATAGATAGTGTCTCCATATCTTGAAAGTATGAATTACGCTGCTAGCTCCGGATCATGAGTAGGATAATTTCTTTCGTGCTTTCGGGGCGCCGGGAGGCATGAGCTATAACTGCAATATGTTGCATCTTTGGTAATACACACCCTAATCCAACACCGGAAAGCATCACAATAAATAACATAACCATCGATCCCTCGGAAGAGTCGAAGGCTGGAGAGTGTAGTCAAGCCTGCTTTCGGCCCCAGGAAGCTCGGATTCGCGAAGCATCGGTCTTTGGAACTTAGGCGCCCGAGTCGGCCCTCGTTAAAAAGGCGGGAAATCGAAGCAAACTTCTCCACAAATCTTGTAATATCACGCGGTCCCCGAAAACTACGTACCTCGGTAGGTGTCGTGGGTCTAGGACGATTCTTTACGGCCTCAATTTTACGGGTATCGGCGAATACCGTCAGCTCCGATAATATGCCAAAAATGCCAGAAGTCAACGAAATTCACATTTAGAGAATTTAGCATACAATTTGTGGTCTTTGGAGCACCCCAAGTACCGCCCTCAAATGATGCGCATGCTCCTCTTCCGATCGTGAATAAACCGGGATATCGTGATAAATACGATCACGAACATATCCAGGAACGGCTTGAATACTCGATTCATCAGATCTATGAACACGGCTGGAGCATTGGTCAGCCTAAAAGACATCACTCTGAACTCATAATGCCCATATCGGGTCCTGAATGCAGTCTTTGGAATATCTGCCTCTCGTACCTGCACCTAGTGATAGCCTGACCACAGGTCTATCTTCGACAAACACCTAGCACCCTGCAGCTGGTCAAACAAATCATCAATCCTGGGGAGGGGGTATTTATTCTTTATGGTTACCTTATTAATTTGCCTATAATCGATACATCATGGCGACCCATCTTTCTTTCTCACGAACAATACCGGCGCTCCACAGGTGATGTCTTGGGCCTAATAAACCTTCTCTAATAAATCCCTCATTTGCTCCTTCGATTCTTTCAGTGCTGCGGGTGCCACTGCGTACGGAGGAATAGATATAGGGTGAGTGTACGGCGGTACGTCTATGGTGAACTCTATCTCCCGCTCGGGAGGAAGACACGGAAGCTCGTACGGGAATACATGTCGGAAATTCATTAACTTTGGGACGGCGAAAGTCGGTGCTTATACACTCTTAAGTCATGTACACGAACCAGATGATAAATATAACCCTTTCGAACCATCTTCCTTGCCTTGAGGTATGAAATAAACTTACCCCCCAGCGATGCTGTGTTCCAAACCACTCTATAGCGGCTCCCACAGGTGGAAACGAACACCTTCTTCGACAATCAACATTAGCATAACAAGAAAGCTAGCCAATCCATACCCATAACATCGAACTCGGTGATATCCTAGCTCTATCGGATGCCGCTTTGGTGCAGCGACGGATATAATTCTTTTGAACAATCTCTAT
The DNA here is from genome assembly GCF_029784015.1 of Lycium ferocissimum. Classification (NCBI taxonomy): domain Eukaryota; kingdom Viridiplantae; phylum Streptophyta; class Magnoliopsida; order Solanales; family Solanaceae; genus Lycium; species Lycium ferocissimum. Next base: position 61,946,126 of record NC_081350.1, read on the forward strand.
AAACTTGCCTAGCTATAAAGTCTCCCTACGGTGCTAGCTACCTCGAATGGTTCTATCGGTTCATGTTTTATCCCCAATTCTACTAGCAACAGGGGAGAAATATACGATAAAGTGGAGCACGGATCTATCGATGCATATACATCTCGGGAGAAGATCAATAATATACACGTAACCATATTAGGCGACGCCTCGATCTGTCTATCGGTACCAGCGAAGGCATATATGCGGTTCGAAGGATCGCTAGGCCCAGAAGCTCCGCCACGACTCTACCGCGGCTGCTTGGTGTCGGCATACCACGCCCCGGGCGCGTAGCTGCGAAGAGGATGACGAACCGACGGCCGACCCGATGGGGCCGAGCGCGCCACGGACTACCCCCCAAGCGAACAATCTTTCATAAGGTGTCCCTAACGGCCACAAGTAAAACAAGCACCCGTGGCGCGATAACACTCTCCCGGGGTGATGTCTCCACGGTGAGAACATCGAGGTATGGGTGGCCTCGGCCCGACCGGAACCTCGGTCCACCCGTGAACCCGAAGCCACCGAGCTCGACCCGCTCCCGAATACCTGTGCACTATCGGTCTCCTCGCACCGGGCTTGTGGGAGTGTACTTTCCGTCCGGGAAGGATATCTACTATCTTCGGCCGAGGGCTGCCCGCCTCGAGACTCCCGAATATCCCGGACCTAACCCTCGGGGTGGCTCTGTCCGTAATCTCTGTCGGTGGCCGCCCTCTGTGTCGATCCTCCCCTCCACGGGCATGTGCACCCTACTCGTGCAATATCCATCCCCGGCGGGGAAGCCATCACCGAGCGACTGTCAGCAGTAACGATCCGGCCCCATCACGTATCGATGCATCCATCGGTCACCATATCGGCTACCATGGTGGGTACATATCGACGATGAGTCAAACTCGAGACTATGCTCTCGAACACTCCACCCCTCTCTCGCTCGCGGAATCTCTGTCGACCCCAGCCCGACGCATCTGCGGAGGCGAAGTGACCAAGAAAGGCCTGCAGTAAACTCGTCCCGCACGGTGGAGGAGCACCTTCGCCCCCAGACAACTCGGGACTCATACCCGGTAGCCGGCCCACATCCCGCGATCGATATGAAGCTAACTCGACGGACTCGGTCTCGAAGCCTTAATGAGCCGCAACGTACTGTTGCGTCCGTTCAATAAACTGCGGGGATCCTCCTCGGGCTTCAACTCAGAAAACTCTGGTGGATTACAAGTCAAGAAATCACGGGCCCTCAAACTATCATGTCGGTCCGCATGATCACCTCCTAATCCGTGCCTGTGAACCTGCCCCGCCACCAATCTGGTCAACAACTGGACCGTATCTCGCATGTCTATCCTGCGCACGGGCCGAGGAGGCAGAGGCTCGGGTACTCGAACCTCGAGCTGGCGGTGGGCCGCCCACCTCCGTGGCTGCTCGCTCAAATCCTACGATAGTGGTGGTGTGGCGAGAGCGGGCGACGGGGCACAACCTCGAGCACGGGGTGAGCACGGGCCCCCGGTAACTCTCCGGGCCTCGGCTGGTCTCTCCAGTCTGGCCGACTTGCCCTTACGGGCGGTTGCGGCCTTCTTTGGAGGCATCGCTGAAAACATAACAATTTGTTAGGAAAGAGTCATCCTGATAATACAGCTCTATCGCACGATCTAGGATCAGAAGGAAAGATGACATCCTAAATGTCCTGTAGCTTCCTGTTTATAGATGTGGTGCACGATACACCGATAAACAAGACTCTACTAGACACGGTCGTAGACATTCCGAGACGAACGGCTACGATACCCGCCGTCATGACCCGACCCCGTAGGCCGTGACTAGTGCCGAGCCGGGCACTCGTACACACTCATTAATCGTAGGTGGCATACAAATACTTACACGTAAATAAAGATCATACGTAGTCTCCAAATTGCCGCATGTACAAATATATACAACGCAGCCGTCCCCAAAAATATATACAAGGCGGGCATGCCGGCGAATGGGACCGCCCAAAACATAAATCATATAAACACAACTGAACAGTAATGTGCACAACCCACATATATGTCTACAGACCTCTAAGAGTAACAACAAAATCATATGATGGGACAGGGCCCCGCCGTACCCCTGAATAGACATATGCATACACAACGGAAGAATATGTACCAAAATATGGGCTCCGAAACAAAGGAGCGCTCCAAATAGCATAATAGGTGTCCTAAGCTGGCGGATCACCAAAATAGGCGTACTGCGGGCATGTATATATATATATATATATATATATATATATATATATATATATATAGCCCCGAAGAAAGGGGGTCAGTACGGAATATGTACTGAGTATGCAAAGCATGAAATACAGTAAACAGAGTCATAATCGAAACAAGAAGTACAGAAAGTAAGTACAATATCCAGAATACCAAAATATATACTTTTAAAACACAAATCATGCATGGGGCTCAGGGAATATGGTCGCCAACCCGTCATTGGCGCCATAACACATCATACTTCAGAAGATTTCATATCTCCGAAACCCGACATATCCCATATCACATCATAATGCCATAACACATCATAACACCAGAATATAAATGGATCCCGGCCCTATAGCGAGGGACTCGGCGAACCATAACACATCATACTCCGGAATATAACATAGTGCGCACGACGACATAACCGGCCCGGGACTCGGCGAAAGAATGTAACAACCATATGCACGAGCAGAGTCGTGAGTAACCATATGCATAAAAATCATTATTATAGACTCAAAAGATAAGTAAGTAATCGACGCTCGAGGGTTAAGACGATAGTCACATTAAGTTCTTTCAGAAAGTCGTTAGAACCAAACATAGAAAAGTCTCGGGGGCCCACGGACAAGTATCAAACCAATCCGAGCCCGCCTATGAAAGTTGGAGATATTATTCGTTATAAAATCTTCTACGAACGTTTCGAAGCGATCCGAGCTCGTCTATGAAAGTTACGGTCGTTCGTAGTTACAGAATCTTTTAAGAACAAAATTCTTTATGCAACATTTATTATCCAATCATACAAAAGACATAAGGACCATAATTCTACTACATTAAGAATACCGACGTTAAGAGGTGAATAAGAATCGTAGACATGCTCGGATCGTAAGAATGGAGTTACCCCGAGGCTCGTATCATAGCCTACTTACAACTAGGACATGCCAAAAGAAAGAAGGGTTAGGCTTTACATACCTCGTCCGCTTCCTAAGCTAATCCAAACTCAAGTCTCGGGCTCCCCAAGATCTACAATAACGTCATCAAATACCAAACATTAGCTATAGGTCCTTAGGATTTCAATCCCAAGCTAGCACTTAATTCTACAGAAATTTGGGCAGCATTTCCCCTGTAAATTCAACAACCCCGAGAGTTCAACTCGGCCAAATCATCAACAACAATACCAACAATCATTCTAACAACATCAACAATCGATTCAAATCGCATTAACGCTAGTAACTCTTTTCTACATACTTGGCAACATTCCATTTATATTCAATTCAACTACATACATTCAAGCCAACATCAACACTCACATGTTCAAATACTAATCCGAGATCATTCAAACACGATTCAAGAACACTTCAAACAATCCGCACAATATTCAAAACAACCCAACCAACACTCCATTTCACCCGAAACCACCCCAAACCCGAGAACAACACATTCCTCTCCCAAATTCATGAATTACACCAACAATCCACACGTTAGCAACATTATTCTTATAAATGAAAGAAAATATATTAGGGTTACATTAGCTTCAAAAACAGCCCACAACAATTACAACATCAACTTGAATTATTAAACTCTTATTATCATCATAGAACCCATAACAACAACAACCAAAATACCACATAAAATTAATTCATTCCTTGCCATACAAGGTTGGCCATATTCGGCCACCACCCCAACACACCACTTTCATGATTCTCATCCATTTCCACACACTACAACATGTACAAATCATTCATAACATATGAAAAAAAGAAGATTAAACCTTACCTTTTCCCTCAACTTTACAACTTAGCTAGGGTTGTAAATGATGAAAACAGTGTAGTTTGTTGACTCCAACAACAACTCCACGTTAACAAGGACCCTTCAATGGTTGGAATTGCTAAAAGAAAATATTTTTTTTAATCACTATTTTTGGACCTCAATTCTTGCTAGCTATGGCCGAATAGCTCCTCTTGTTTTTCTCCAAGCTTCTACAATTTTCTTAAGGGTGAAGATGATGAATACACTTACTTAGTCATCTTTTATTTCATATATTAAGCATCCATGTGGACCATGGCCCACACCCCTTTGGCCGGCCACTTGGCCCTTTTAATTCATGAATTAATAACTTCCAAATATTCACTTTTAACCCCAAATTTCCCTTAATATTCCATGCCAATAAAATCATAAGCAATTTATTCCTTAAAATAAAATCGTGGTTAAAAGTCTCTACTTCGTATCCCGGAATAGTCTTGTCCCTAACTTATCATGGTTAACTCGGATTGTCCCAATGTACAAAATACGGGATATAACATTCATATAATTGTATAACATTTTAGTAGCCTTGTCGATTGGTGATGATGGATATAATTGTTGAAGATTATATAGAGATGTGTCGTTATATTGTGATATATGTCCTTACAGATTATGATATCCAGGAGCTATCCTTATGGTCCGCCCAGAAATATTTATGAGATGTATGTTTAGAGGTGCTCGGTGTGATAGCTCTGGGTGCCCGTCAGGCCCTCTGGTTAGGTCGTGACAAAGTGGTATCAGAGCAGTTCGTCCTAGGGTGTGTCTACGAGCCGTGTCCAGTAGAGTCTCGTTTATGGGTGTGAAGCGCACCACACTTATAAACAAGATCTTTGCAGGGCATTTAGGAATGATTAACCTTTCTTTCTCATCTTAGATAGCGCCGTAGAGCTAAATTATAGGATGTGATGTCCCTGATTCTAATACTAAATGTTTTGATTGTGGATAAGCAGTTGATTATGCCGCTATGAAGTAATTGATAAGAATTGAAGTTAATACTTGAAGGCTACTGGTATATGAAAACATCCTTTAAAAGGGGGGAAGAGCAAATTTAGTTCTAAGGTGAGTTACAATATGCCCAAGCTTAAAATAGGGAAATATATTGGATTGAAGGAGTCAAATTTCGGGATGAACCGATATCTCAAGAATGTGCTAAAGAAAAGTGAAAATGAATTAAATACAAGTATATCCGGAGATAAATGTGGAAAAGGAAGCATGACAAGATAATGACGGGATTGGGGAATCAAAGAGAATGAGTTTCGTCAATACGACATGCTATGTCTCCAGACTATGGTTCGAATCGTTCATATCGGAGAAATTTTGGTTACATTTAAGTATGCAGTAACGTACTCTGAGAGGTAACGAAAGGAGTAAGAAGGGTCTGTAAGCTAACCAGGCAGTAAGTATAAAGGACAATCTGGATTACAAAAAGGGAAATCTTAGCCCTAGAAAAGATGAAAGTTTTAACAAGAGGAATAATTATAGGAAGTTCAATGACCTCCAAAGGAAAGGAAGATAGTGTGCCTATGGATAGCAAGACAGCAATACTGCCTGAGATTAGGGAGTACCTCGTAAGTCATGAAATTCCAAGCCGCTGGTTGTATCAATTGTGAGAGTGTATGACATAGAACCATATAAACAATTGCCATGATGAAATGGCTAAAGGAATAGTGCAAGGACGACGATAAGGAACCGAAGAAGAATGGAGGTTAGTTTAAGTCTCAATTAGTCACCAGTATAAGAAAGTCAAGGACTTAAGAAGAAAGCATACTCGTAGTGAAAGAAAGTTGTGATTAAGTAAAATTTTATCTTAGTCCTATGTTTATGAGTTTATATTGTAATTATGTAAAGATCTGAGGAGAGGAAATTGGAGGCAATTTTCAAATATGAATTTGAAAATATTTTGAGTTGTAAATTAGCTTGAACTGGGATTATTAGTGTGTTATGAGTATAAATCTACTACGAGGGATAATAATGATGATGAGAAAGTATTATATACATGTATATACGGGATTGTGTCGATGTTGTTGTTATGAATTGATTATGAAAGGATGTCTGGATGGACAATCTGAAGTAAAATAATCACTGAGAATAATAAGTCATCAGCTAGGAAATGTTATTACAAATCATTTGAGCGCTAACATAGATGGAACTATGATGATATTGTAAGGAATTAAAGACTCCGACCAAGGAATTAAAAGGAGATGATATGGTTTGTATATAAGGTCTACGAGTACAAAAAGGGATAATTTAAAATAGCACCAGAGAAGTAAGCAAGGAAAGGTGCCATATCTGAACAAGAGAGTTTGTCTACTAGTAGAGAAATAAAGAGCAAGTAAAAAGGGAACAACAATTAAGGGTACTTATAGATCGGCAGGGAGTCGTAGCAATCACGAGCCAAGATCACCTTAATGGGAACAAGATGATAGCTGAATATCAGTTGACCACTGGTTACATATAGAAGGCCAAGAGGATATGAAACTAATGCATGAGTTCGGCAGAGAGTTAGGGGAACATGAAAAAAAAATTGATGAGCTCACATTATAAGAATATGAAGATCAGGGTCTAAAGGAGGACAACCATTTCAAGAAATTAATAATGGCATCGTAAGCTCGCAAACTACAACATTCGAGGACGAATGTTTCTAAGGGGGGAAGGATGTTACACCTCATACTTTCAGAGCATGAGCATGCTATGTACTTTACCATATTAATGGAGTATCGTAGACGTTCCATGAAGTTTTGGAAGGTACAAGCCATGGGAAGTACATAACAATGAAGTAAAGGATGAATTACGATCTCGTAAGTCATACCCGGGAAGGGCAACCTTGGAACCAAAGTACATGACCATTATCAAGTATGATTAATGATAAATATCATGTATGGAGAGTTTCGGAAGATTCCGGGACCAAGCAAATCGAAGAAAATAAGTTTGTCAAAAATTTGGAAAAAAGTTGGCAAAATTTTGGGTAGAAGTTTGGGTCAACTTTGGAGGGGTATATCTCCAGGTACATTAGGAGTTTTAAGGTGCTTCAAAAACCTAAAATGAAGTTCGTCGAGTCTAGTTTCCAACGCAAACCGCTCATCAAAATGACATCGGAGTAAGGAGTTATGGCCATTTTAAGATAACCCCTCAAACTGCCAAATGGCTTCCGCAGGTCCCACTTGAGAAAGTCAGTTCCACCGACTTCTAAGGGGTATAAAAACCCCATCAGCCCCATTTTTTCACCATTCTTCACTCCCATGAGTTCTAGAAACCTCCTAACACATCCCCTAAACATTTATAGCCCATTAAATCAAGAATCTAACAAGATTACACCAAACTAGTCCATGAAAGGTGATTGTTCTTGCTTCTACTTGATATTGTGGTGAGTTTGGCCTTGAAGAAAGTTGGTGTGGATAAAGTTATTCAAGTATAAGGTATTTTCTTCATCCTATCTCTTATGTTGAGTTGATTTTGAGGTTTAGCAAGTCTTAAAAGTGAAAATAATTATGGAGGAAAGGTCATAAAATGTTGTGTTGTAGTTGTTGTGTTTATGGAATGTTTTGAGCATGTTGTTGCCGTGTGGTTGGGCTAATTTACATGTATATGGATGGTATCTAATGTTGTTGGTGTGTTGATGAGATTATGTTCCTTGATTGGGAAGAAAGGAAGTGTATGTTGTTGTTGTATGTTGAAAAACATCGTGTGGGATGTTTTATGGAATATTTTGGTATTGATGATGATGTTGTTGATATTAGTATTGCTATTGTTGTTGTTTTATTGGTATTGTGATTTTGGGCTAGGGATATAAACAGGGGAGATGCTGCCCAAATTTCGGCAGATTTTAAAAGAAATTAATTTGGGGGCTTAAGATAAGCATATGACGACAAGCCTAACAATAATATGAATTCTCTTGGATGTAGATTTACGAGCTTGGGAGGATAAGCATTAAATAGTTAAAGTTAAGGCGACCAAAAAGGTATGTTAAGGCTAGTCCCTTTCTTTCAAAAGGCATGATTCCTATGTTATGATTCCATATATGTTTCCATAACCTTCTTACTTCCAAAAGTTAGAAGTTCATGATTTTTAAAGCTTCTTATGATGTTAAAGATGAGAATGTTATGATGATGATCATGATTTTATGTTTAAAAGTCCCAAGCTTATGATTTTAATGCTATTATGAGATTGCTGAGCTTATTTCATGATTTTCTTGATTTTATCCATTGTTGTTGATCTCACCTTATAATAATTGTTCCTTCAAGGTGAGATATAGCGACGATGATTGTTCCATAATATAAATTGGAGGTCACCGACCTTACGTCACTCCGATAGAGTTGTAGCTTTTAATTGGGCTCTCATGCATGCTTATTTTTATGTATGATTACACCGGGCCTAATTGGCCGGGCAGACACCAATACGGTGGGCGTAGTGGGCGGCTTATAATTACACCGTGCCTAATTGGCCGGACAGACACCACTAGTGGGCGGCACGAGATTATTACCCCGGACGCGAGAGCCCCGGGCGCCGGCTAATGATTATGTTATATATGTATAAGAAATGTTTTTTTAAAGAATGCTAAGCATGCATGGTATCCGCCTTATGAGGCAATCGGATCTACTGGTTATCTTTATCTCATGTTATGTTCCATATTTCTTATTATGTTGTTATTCATGCCTTACATACTTAGTACACTATTCGTACGGACGTCCTTTTCTTGTGGACGCTGCGCTCATGCCCGCAGGTAGGCAGGGAGACGGATCAGATCTATAGGTGCTTTATCAGCGGACTCTCAGGAGCACTCCACTTACTTCGGAGCTGCAGTCTATTTGGTATTGGTCCTTATGGTTGCTTGTATTCTATGTAGAGGCTGGTAGACATGTGTGTATAGTTGGACATTTCATAACCCTACCGGTTCATATCATTGTATAACATTGTAGTAGCCTTGTCGGCTGGTGATGATGGACATAATTATTGAAGATTATATAGAGATGTGCCGTTATATTGTGATATATGTCCTTACAGATTATGATATCCAGGAGCTATCTTTATGGTCCACCCAGAAATGTTTATGAGATGTCTGTTTAGAAGTGCTCGGTGTGATAGCTTCGGGTGCCCGTCACGGACCTCTGGTTGGGTCGTGACAAATGCCACCTGGAATTCTGCATTCATAAAAGAATGCAAAAAGTCCCATATCTCTATATTTGAAAGTCCCACATCTCTATATTTGAAAGTCCCACCCGGAGTAATCAAGCCTTGATGTAACAACTAGCCCCGAGTGAAACAAATATCCAAGTATACTAAAAACCAAGTCCCATCATGACAAATCAACACGTAGCTCATATCAAATACAGTCCAAGAATATGACCAACACAGTATCCAAATCATAAGCAACCACGAAGCATAATCAAGCAATGCAATATGAGATATGAACACCATGCAATGCAATGCCTATACTCTTGTACTCCGACAATAGAATACCTCCACGTCTCGGCAGCACAACCCATGGGGGACCCATGAAATCCATGCACCGTCACTCCACACACAGCTCAGAAGACCCAATTATCTACAAGTATCGTGATATCGGTGTTCCATATCAGCCCCTCTGCACACAGCTCAGAAGACCCAATTATCTACAAGTATCGTGATATCGGTGTTCCATATCAGCCCCTCCGCACACAGCTCAGAGGTGACTTACCATGTTCCATAATCATCAATGTTCCGTCTCATTTCCATCAATAGTGCCAGTCACACAACATAATAAGATGATATGAAATGAATTTAGGACGATGCAAGTACAAACAATGAATAATATCAAGTTCAAGTTGTGCCACACACAACGCACCAATATCATCAACAAGTGATCCACACAGTAATCATAATGAATCTCCAATTTCCATAACAATAAGAGCCAACTATCCCAAAATAGCTATACCAATAACGAGGCGTACACTAAGTACTAATATCAATATCAAGTAATTACATTTTTCCAATTTACTCCCAATTCAGAAACAATCCACCAATATATACACAACGTACCAAACAAAGTCCTATGGTGTCTACAGGCCATTAGCCCGATCAAACAAGTCGCAAGCAATACCAAACCTTAAGGCAACATCCAACCCAACTTCATACCCAAAGGTTTACATGAAATATCTAACAATATAATCTAAATATACACTTCGCTAGTCTAAGTCTTACCACAGGGGTAAACCGTAACCTACTTGGAAGGCCGAACCGCAATATCACCAACAATCACACATTAGCCTGTCCTTTCCTTTGAGCCTTGAGAGCAAGAAAGTCTAAACACATTCGAATCATGGAATTAGAATCAAGAAGAACATCAAACAAACCCTACTTCTATTCAAGACCCAAATCCCCAACCTATGGAATTGGGTTCATGAACTAGAAGGATAAAATTAGGAATCTAAATGTCCCAACATGAAATTAAACCTCTAGGTGATTAATTCCCATCAATAGCAAGCTAGAAGGACTCATAAATTACTCAATTTTGGATTCTCGGTGAAACCACCAATTTTAGGTATAAACCCTAACTTTAATTCTCACAAATTGGTCAATAATAGTGAAGGAATCATGTTTATGTAGCTACTATTCATCAATTCCATACTGAATCAAGCTTAATACACAAACAAATCAAGGTTTTACAATTAACAACTTATTCCAGAGAGAAACCCAAAACCCTCTCTTATTCTCCAAGTTCTATGGCGTTACAAGCATGAATTCTTACTTAGGAAAGGTAAAGAAAGAGATTGAGATTAGAGAACTTACCCTCAAGAGAAATCTATCCAACCCCTCTTCAAATCGCCTCCAAGATGCTAAGGAAGTGTAATATAAGGAATGGAAGGGAATAAGGGTTTCCAAAGGCTTTTAAATCTGAAAACTGTCCGTCGGCCGCTTTTGCGGTCGCCAGACACCAGAATTTTTCTGGTGTTTTCCAAACTTGGAATCGACACTTGGAACCATCCCGAAACCTCCCGGACACAAACCAAATATATAGATATACATAAAAATGCCTTACAAACTCACTCGTGGCCTCAAAATTCCTATCGGAGGTCTCGTTAACCAAGTCGACCCCCGATACCTCAATACTAACTTTCCAACCCAAGTCTCAAAATGCACCCAAGTGCATTGGGAACTGAACTGAATATAGACACAAGTTCTAAACTACTATCCGGACCTCTCGGAATCGACGGATATTCGAAAAAGGTCAATTTACCCAAAAGTCAACTATGAGTCAAGCGATTTTCACTTCAAAGCCAAATTTTCTAAAAGTCACATCAAAACTCACTCTAATGGCTAGGGAACCATGCCACCCATCCCCGCAATTCAAAATGGTACTAATAAGGCTCGGGGATGGTTCCACGGGGCAAAATGGTCAAAAACGCAATAATGACCGAATGGGTTGTTGCATCAGATACCAATTAAACAATCGCTCGTCCTCGAGCGACAGGGAAGAGAACGGGGAAAGATACCTGAACCAGCAATAACTGGGGATATCTCGAACACATATCGGGCTTCTCCTAATAGGAAAGATTCTCATCGAACAAAACTGAATCCCAACGAATGATAGAGGAACCATCAGAATGACACTTGTTCAACATAGAAACATGGAAGACCAGATGAACGCCTCACCGGATTGGTGAAAAACTAACTCATAACACATAGGATTAATACAACAGATAGTCTCAAACAGGACAATACACCTCGGGCTCACTTATCGTCCTTTCCACATCGCATGACACCCTTGTTGGGTGTAACATTCAGAAAAACCTGATCGCTCACTTTACCAGTCACTACTCTCTAAACTTAGCTCAAGCTCCAATTTTTATATCTCCATATTCAAATTTCCCTCGCAACTGATCCTTAAATAAACGAATTGCTTTTGGTCAAATCCTCTAATTTGATAAAACTACAACTCTGGACGCGACCAATAGGCCCCCGCAAACACTTTCCCAAACAAACATAATCCTTTAAACATGGCCATAAACTATAGGTCATTCTTAACCCCGAAGATATTCTGATTCCGTTTTCGCACTTGCTAAAGCCATTTCCCACACCTCGATTTCTTAGAACACCTGAACACACACACCACAAACCTGATACCATGACTTACTCTCGCCAGAAAGAATCCTTGATTTATCTGAGTTCTTACACAATTCCATCAAAATTGATCTTATTGACAGCCAACTTGGCTAGTTCCAAGTCTTCTTAAACCTTCAAATCATAATACAGGATCCATACCATTGAATATATCGCCGAGCAAAGGCCGTCAGAACCCAACTGGTCACTATCAAGACCTCTCGCACAACGGTTCCTCCTCAAATCTGCACTAAGCTCATTGTAAACCATTATTCCATCCAAATAACTGCTCTTAGAGAATATCATCAAATCCACTAGAAAGCCCTAACAAAACTCGGTAAATCTGTCATACCTCAAATCTGAGCCGAAATGCATCGAATCTTTAAATATCTTCCTTGAAATATAACTATAGACCATTAAGCTTAACTCGAACAATGCTGACCCCGAATGAATGCACAACTCTCATATATCACCAATAGTCATTTGAACTGACTCCGAAATTCCAAAACCAATCACAGTCCTATCGCACATATGTGGCGGCCAATTCTAATCTTTTCCTCATGCAGAACAAATCATTTCTACCACTCTCGACTCTACAAGTTGAGTCCTATTCAAGTTATCAACTTAGTACTGAAAAACTATACCTTATGATTTCAATCTTCATGTTTCTCAACCTTTACCTGATACGCTAATCCGATACAACCCTGAACCTTTCGACGCAAAACCCGTAGCCTCATATAATACCCTTTAACCATAGAATATCCTGATGTAACACCTCGATATGCCCATAACAATTTCGAAAGTATCAAATCTTACAACTACCGCTCTAAATCTCACACAATTTTCCTCATATCACTTAGTCCATTTTTGTAGACGCCTCCCTTAAGCTCATGCAACAATCACATCTCATCTTAATATGTAAGACAATGATGCCACAACCTAAATAGACTCAAGTAATCCTAAGATGTACCTCATTCTTGCCGACTCTCGATCAACTATACCTTTTATCGACTCGTCAATTTCCCAATTTCTAATAAATTCACGATCACCGATACCATAATCAATCCTCGAATCCACTCAATCAAATACCGCATAATAATAAGTTTTACAAGCTAGCCGAATAAATACTTGATATAGGATCATACCACACACTCTGCACATTAGAGTTTCTTAACACTTACAACTCTAAATTGAACACTCTCTAAATCCAGCGTATCATATAACAATCTTATCAATATCCTCATGTATCCAACTGAATCGTCCTTGCCTGAATTGTCCTACTCAATATCCAAAATATTATCCCGAACTTAACTCAGTTAACCCATCGTTGATCTACCATTTCAAGCATCTTTGTTTACTAACCTCCACTCAAAATCCTTAATGTTGCTAGCCCTCGAAGAATCACCTCTTACCTAATTTATCAAATCTGAACACCTCTAACCACTCGCACGACTATCCCTTATATTCAATCATATAAGCTGAGTAATAACACCACTAGTAGCGGGGTCTAGTCAAATTTACACAATGAATACAAGGCCCCCAACCTTAGTCTAACATTAGGTGCAACACCTGATTAACCCTCCTAAGTACTAAACTCTTAAACTGGCGTAACACTGATAATCGTTCTATTAGTCAATCACTGGCCCTATTAGCTCACGACACAATTGAAAATTCCAACTCATCCTTAAACTCTCAAGCCCACTCTACACTGAATAATCGCAACCAATCTCTCATATCACTAATTCTTGCTTCAATGATTTCCTTTCTGCCCTTAACCTTGAAGACACCAATCAACCTCATCAGTCACACCTTGTACTGAAGGTTATGATATAATGCCACCGCAATCCAACATGACTCAAGTACCCATATTACCTCACCCCAAGTCTTACGAACCTTAATCCCCTAAACCCGATAACAAGATGCCTCATTGTAATCCTTCAGTTCCTATATTTCATTTCAAATCTCTTTTATCACTATAGACCAACAAACACTCAAATCCTCTCGACCTCTAAACTAATCATCTCTCTAAGCCGAACGAACCACAACCAATACCAATAATTCTCCTTAGTTCTAAGTGTAACATCCAGTAACTTCCCAAGTCATTAACTCATCGTATATGTCCATAATTGGAGTCATTTCTATCAGTCGACTACTAGCTCCTCAGAAGTCTACAACTCGGTCAAGTTTACCGATCAATCGATGCGCCCATAACATTCTCTTCATAGCCGAGCTGTACTTTAACACTAACGATCCCATAACAAGAATGACCCTTAGCACCAGTCGCAACCTTATCTTGACAGACATGTTAGTAACCAATTTTTCCCTTCCCAATCTCATGAAAAGTACCCATGTCTAAGATATTCTATGAAGTCTCACTCCACTACATGTTTTCCATAAAAGTCTACCTTTATGTCCTTATTGTCAACTTCTTTTCTTTATTACCCGCGATCACAATACATTTGCCCAAATTCGATGGTCATTATCGAACTTACACTTGTTCTCACATACCAATGTCTAATACTCTACCATTGCTGAAACATCGACCCGCGATTGGTACACCAGTGTCACACACATCATCATAAGGCCTTGACGACGTTGAAGTTTTTCCCAAACCAATCATATCATCGAGCAACCCATTATTGTTAAGCCATCAATGCACTTTGTCACTTTCGAGCAACCCAATGTTGAAACATGGCAATCATGTAACCCTCTAAACTATCTTTCCAATTTCCTATGAATTCCCACAATAAATGAGTCTAATCGCGACTCCACACAACAACCGAGTCTAATTGCGACTCCATACAATAACCGAGTTTGATCACGACTCCACACAATTGAATCCTTAGGCCATACTAGAGACTGAACTTGATAACGTGTCCGAATCAGAATAACATATCTCGTACCATACCACAACACGTCATAGATCAACCATTCACATAAGAATTTAAGGACGAGTTTTCACCCTCCGTGGGCGATCAAGATAAGAAAGTCCAGATACCAATTTGAATGAAGTCGCATGACAGAATGAAAGAATTGGAAGTTTCCTAAATGTCTTATAGCCTCTCGCAGATAAGAACGGAGCTCATCATACCGATCCACAAGACTCTACTAGACACGCTCTTGTATTATAGACCGGGTAACCTAAGGCTCTGATACCAACTTGTCACGATCCAATTTAGCAAAGTCGCGCGAGCACCTACCTTTCCCGCCTCGGTAGGCGAACCCTCAACTCAACAATAGTAAAAACAAGAATAAATAAGTAATTAAGCGAAAAAGACAAAATCACGTAAGTCTGACAATAATAATACAGAAATATGCGAAAGTAAGGAAAATACACCCCAGAAGCTGGTCTAATCATACAAGAGCATCTAACTAGAATATATAAGTATGGAATTATCAATAATACATCAGAAGTCTAAATATGTCTCGGAATAGAAAATAAGACATGAATAAAAGAAGAATCTTCAAGGCGGCGGATGTCCTCGTGCTTACCCTGTAGACTCTAAACAGCAACTCTCGAAACGACTATAGCTACGAGAAACAGAGGTCAATCCCACCTGGAATTCTGCATTCACAAAAGAATGCCTAAAGTGCAGGTCAGTACAAACAACAATATTGGTATGATGAATCTTGAATTACTAAATTTAAAAACTAAGTGATTGTTTTAGTGAAATGAATCCTTAACCCATGAGATAAACAAATCTATCATTGAAATGAAATAAGTTTGCTTCAGATCTTTTTTTCCCCTTTTATTATGGACGTATTGGGGATTCGAAATGGTGCTATGATTTTGGTTTCAAAGGTGTAAACAGAACAGATATCGAAACAAGTCTCTGCAAAACTTACCCCAAACCCGCAACCGCCCCGCACCCGTTAGATTTTTACAAAAGAAAATTGAACCCGTCCCGTGTTCACCCAAACTCGCACCACCCTGCAGAAGCTTAAACCCCCGCCTGCCATCCCTAAGCTCAGGAATTCGAGACATTTAGGGTGAGCTACATGGCTGCCCCTGACCCCTGATATCTCTTCCTTAATTATTTCCAGTTTGATTCTACAAACAATTTTATTTTGTCCTACGAGCCTTATATCTTGTAGGTTTAGATCAGATTTTTGGGATGTATAAGACTCATTTACTTTCCCTTGACCATACCTCACCCCCCATTATGTCCCACCCCCATTTTAACAGATTACATATAAATGTTCTTGAAATAATATTTTTTGCTTACTTACCAAACTCTCGTTTGGTCATAAGAATTATTCACTTTTTCCCTATTTTTTTTTGCTCACTTTATTTGAAAATGAGCATTTACCATGAAAATTTCAAATAGAACTTCAAGTTTTATTTGAAACTTTAAAAATACTTAAACCTTATTTTCATTTTTTCCACTTTAGTTCAAAACCAAATATTCTTTGGAAAAAGATTACTTCCTCCGTCCCAATTTCTATGATGTAGTTTGATTGAGCACGAATTTTAAAAAGATAAAGAAAGACTTTTGAATCTTGTGGTCTAAAAAGAGTCAACGATATTTTTGTGGTTATAGATCATTTCGTTAAACATAAAAGTAAAATTTAAAGTAAATTATTGTTAAAGAAAAAAATGTGTCATTCTTTTTTAGATTGACTAAAAATATTTTTTTGCGCGGATTGCCCTTCTTTCAGGGTGGTCTTTAAATTTTGCCCCTCATATTTGTGGTCTTTAAATTTTACCCCTCATATTTGTGGTCTTTAAGTTTTTCCCTTCACTTGGAAAGATGGGCGAATACCTGAGGTTCTGGGTTCGAACCCCCGCTCAGGCATAAAATAAAAAAATAAATTCGCAAGGCAGGGCTGGGGGGAGTGTATGCCAGATCCGGCATACAATCCTTAAGGAAAAACTAAAGTTATGCCGAATCCGGCATAACTAAAAGTTTACCTCATAAGGCAAAACTTTTTCTTAAGGCATAGTTTAGTTATGCCTTATGGGACAGACTTTTAATTAAGGCATAACCAAAAGTATGTCCCATAAGACAGAATTTTTCCTTAAAGCATAGACTTTGCCTTATAAGGTAAACTTTTAGTTATGCCTTGAGGAAAAATTCTGCCTTATGGGGCATACTTTTTGTTATGTCTTATGGGGCACACTTTTAGTTAAGGCTTAACTAAAAGTACGCCCCATAAGACGGAACTTTTCCTTAAGGCATAACTAAAAGTTAGCCTTGAAAAGTACAAATATATATATATATATATATATATATATATATATGCCTCAAGGCAAAGTCTGCCGGAAGGGGCAGAGCGATATTCAAACTCTGCCTTACAAATTTTTTTAAAATTTTTGACTGAGCGAAAATTCGAATCCGAAATTCATGGACCGACTAAAAAGGAGAGTGTAATATAAATAGGGACAAGGGAGTATAATGGAACACAATTTCACCTTCAACTCCAAAAATTTCAAATAAAGTGAAAAATAGTGAGTCCGGAACCAAAATGCCCCCAAAAAAATCATTTTGAACCAAAATACCCCAACAACCAAAAAAATGTTACAAAAGTACCTTTAGCGCAGTAAAATACTGCGCTCAATCACTTAACCTATGCACTAAGTGCTTTAGCGCATATTTTCTTTGCGCTATATAGACATTGTCTCTCATCTTAGCGCATTCTTTTATAGACACTATGTCTTCATCAGCGCATTCCGCCATAGCAGTCCGCCATTTTCCAACACCTTTTGACCTCTTATTACATTTTCACTCTTTTTATGTAGTTTAGCCGTATATTAATCATGCTTTGAGACTCCGGAACTTTAATATTTTATATAGAACCCTACTTATATTTGTACAATTAATAAAATAGGCTCAATACATCAAGAATACGCAATACTTTGGATTGTCGTTTTAGTGGTTGAAAAGTGCTCGAAGTCCTTTTCTATTTGAAGACTTGTAGTCATTAGCTTTACGTTATTTATCTTTTAGGGTTTCGTTTTATTTTAAAATTAATGCTTAACTTTATTTCGAATGTGTCATGTTTTTTTTTATTATCAATTTAGGATGTGAAACTATAAACAATAATAAAGACTAAGATAATATGTATAAATATGCAAAAAATATATAATATTTACAATAAATTGTACAACACTAATGTATATACACTATCGAGGATGGGTCTCACATGTAGTATACCGGAGACTATCCCTAGGCCTAAGGCTCATACTATCCCCACCGCCCTCACCATCGTCTCCATCGCCCTTTTTCCTCTTAATAATCGGGCGCTCCAAGTCATGATCATCTCCTCTTCCCTTAGCCCTTGCGCCCTTAACTAGAACGTGCTTCTTCTTGGGATCTAGTCCCGCTGGCACGCTCAGAACCTCAGGCTGAGTTAGGTCTGGAAACTCGACCTCTTCCTCGTCGGGAGTCGCCACCTCAGGAGCCGAAGGATGAACCTGAAAAGTATATAATAATTAGTACCATTTCTTATTTATAGTGAATACATTAACGTTATTTATTTAATCAAACTTTTTGTGTCAACGGGCGCCCGAGTAGGCTCCCGATGACGGGTCCGTAGGCTCCCGAGATGGGTGTGGTGGTGAATATGAGGTAGTCTCCGGACGAGATCTCGTTCGAAGTCCAAGTAAAAGTTATAAAAATTAAATAAATATTTACCTTATATTGAATAAAATTAGTTTTAAGTAAAAAACTTGCATGCGCCTCGGTAGTCTCATGAGAAGACACCTCTGCCTCGGCAGACTGATGAGAATGCTCCTAAATGGGTCGCCCCTGTGGACCCACTGGCGCCGAATCCTAAAATATCAAAAAAACGAAATAATAAGTAACATACATATTTAAAATAAGTACTTTAAATAATCAAATATATATATATATTAAATATTGACCTTATATTGAATAAAAGAAATTTTAATAAAAACTTACCTATGGCTCGGTAGTCATATGGGAAGAGACCGTTGGCTCGACAGACCCATGAGAAAACGCCTGAGTGGGTGGCTCTGGTGGACCCGCTGGCGCCGAATCCTAAAATATAAAATATTACTAAATAATGAGTAACATATATATTTAAAATAAATAATTTAAATGAACAAATAAGTATTTTAAATACTAACTGGGATCAAAACTCATCGAAGTCAAGAATCCTGGCTCCCTCTAAATTCCTCACAGGCCGCTCATCGCCCAATGAAGCGCGTAACGCCGCCCAATCAACGTTATCACGCTCCTCCATGTATGCATTCTGGCTCGGCTGTGATGACGACCCGGGTATCTCAGCAAGTAAGAGCGCCGGCGTAAACGTAGGTGAGGCCCCAGGTGAGCTGCCACCGACCTGAAACGGCTGCGGATGGACTAGACCGTGAACGCCCTCTGGAATGGGATCAGCCTCATCCGCCCCATCTACCAGATGGTGTCCTCCACCACCAAGTCCTCTAGCAGCAGCACCGCGACCTCTACGCGCACGGCGTCCCTCGCCAAAGCACGGCCTCTCTCTCTCGGGAGCACCCGGTCCTCCTCCCGGCACCGCTCGATACTCGCCCTCCGAATGTGCTCCTCCCTCGCGCCTAATCTCGCCCTCGCCCTCACGGATACCATCCTCCGATATCCGTACCATCTCCGCCGCAAGCCCTCGCAAGCCCGGGGTAAGGCATATGCTCTAACCCCAAGATGCGTAAACGCCGTACGGCCACCACCGCATTTGTGTTCTTAAAAAAAAAAAAGTTATTTTTTAAAACGTAACAATTAATGCAATTAAATAAATCTAAATACGATAAACTTACCAATGCCTCGCATCGCCCGCGAGTGCCGAGTATCCCACATCCCTGTGGGGACGCAAGCCGGGTTGCCGATCAATCGGCGTGTGATCTCGATGATACCGCGCATGTAATGCTCAATAGAGTCAAATGGCCGACCACCGCTAAAGTTCCCAACCTCGTTCTCCCAACGGTGGAGCCGGACATCCAAGAAAGCCGTAAAATCATCATCAACGGCGGCCGATCGTCCCGCCCGGTGTGTCGGAGCTCATGACGACGTCGGGGGGTATACTCGTGTATGCCCAAACCGTCGTAAGACACGCTCGGGCATGTGCTCCTCTACGATGTCCGGTGTCTCAATGGACACCGCGACCTCCAAACCCCCGACCCACCTACGTAAGGCCGGCAAACCATCTAATATAGCAACGCACGCGTCCATATATAAATAGCCGTATAACATATAAATACAAATCGGTGATCACTAAGTCGAAAAGACGTTTAATTAAATTATTAATGTAAATTTAAATAGTTTTACCGCATCGTCCATCATGTGATCATTCGGTCCAGGAATGGAAGAATACTCGTGGTGCGTATCCATATCCCGGTCAAACCGCCGTCCACCTCCTCGCATAAGGCATGTCGATCTCGAGGTGATGCCTAGCACGGCCGAAAAGGCGCATCTCTCTCCCATGCCCATAACTGTAAGCGATATTAGAAAATACGATTTTTAAGTCGTCATTTCAAGAAGTTTATTTATATTAAAGGAAGGCACACTTAAAATATTACCTGGAGAAGAGCAAAAAATCTACACACATCTCTTACAACACCAATAAACGCTCGGCACAGGCATCTGTAAAGATACGCCAAAACAGCACCGCCCCAGCTGTAGTCTCCCAGGCGGTCCAGATGCTCCAAGAAAATCAAATAACGTAAGCTGACAAAGGCACCCGATGAGTTCGGGAACAAGATGCCCCCGAATATAATAAGCAGGTACAAAGCATAACGATCAACATCGTCCTGCGGGGTGCCGTCCTCAACCCGATCCGGACCTCCAAATAAGTGCGGTACACTAACCGATCCCGACTCGTCCCGAAACGGCGCTCGGCATCAGGCACGAAGTGGGTGAGCCTAGTCAACTCTGTTGCCCACGTTTGACCAGGAGGAGGCTCGTACCGAGTGTATAGTGGCTCTCCATCTACCCGCAATCCAAAGAGGACCTCTACATCCTGAAGTGTAATCGTGGCCTCACCAGTGCGAAAATGGAAGGTATGTGTCTCTGGCCTCCACCGCTCAACCATGGCCGTAATGAGCCCCAATCATGCTGTACCCGACCAACGGACACGCAACGGTAGATGCTGCCCCGAAACAATATCTCCAAGATGCGAGGGTGTGGGGGGTGCTCGTGTAAAAGAGTCCAAGCTCTCTGCAGCCTACGGGGACGGAGCCTAGTAGATATCCCTATAGTACCGGCCCATAATAAGTCTGACCTATGATTGTCTTGCAAAGACAATACTGATCTATCAGAGGGCCCCGGGTGAACAGCGGGCCCCGGGTGATCATCGGGCCCCGGGTGAGCATCGGGCCCAGAGTGAACATCGGGCCCAGGGGGAACTCGGGCCCAGGGGGAACTCGGGCCTAGGGGGAACATTCGGATCCATGAAAGAGTCTGGTCTGTATAAACTAAATTAGTCATTATTCTTGAAATGAAAGATAAATTATATTAACTAATTAATAATTTGTAGAGAATATGTGAATTATGTAGTATTATATCTTGTGAATAATTAACATGCGATACGCAGTAAATTTAATATGTGATAGTAAGGACACATATGTGATGGCAAAGACTTTTAAGTTAATTACTTTTGAATTATGTGATGGCAAAGACTTGTTAAGTTAATTAGTTTGGGAATCGAAATTCAGCATATAATATTTGTTTAGAACTCTATTTTGAATATGTGATATATTTTTAGTTGACCAAATAGCCAACACAACTATGATAAAATTAAACTAAAAGAGTATATTCGTCGACCACATATTTTCCTACAAACTTTACATTTTTTTTTGTTAGCTTATGTATTTATGAAAAGAAGAACTTTAACTATTCTTTTTAAGATAATCTTTTTTTATTTAATATATATATTCACGCTTTTAAAATTATATAGGTTAACCATTCATAATCATTTACAACTTGTCTAGATGGTTGTTACCTATTGTATTATATTATGTTGTTAGTTTAAATACAATGTTTGCTTTGATTGTTACTTTAATTTTATTTTTATGTAATGACGAAAGGTCCTATTTTATGTAACCACTGATTTGGTCCTATACAATACAACACAATACGATAAATGTCAAAACAATAGATAACAATCATCCAAACAAAGTGTTAACAACATAATAATTCATTACCAATCAACTTCTTTCAATTCATAAACAATATTTAACAACTAATAAATTCATAATCAATATTTAACAAATAATCAATTAACAAAATAATAATTCATTAACAATTCATAAATAATTAACAAATTAACAACTCATAAACATATAACAAATTAACAATTCATAAACATTTAACAAATTAACAATTCATAAATATTTAACAAATAATAAATTAAACAAAAAAAAAAGCCACTGCCCAGTCCGAACAAGAACAAAAAAAATATTGATTTTTTTTTTTGGAAAATAGCAAGGATTAAATGTTAAGCATGCTTAGAATATAATGTATATAACAAAATAATAACAAAAGTTCATAGTAGAAAACCTTAATCGAAATTTTTTTGTAGAGTTATTTTAATCGAGTTGTACGCCGCTTTTTTCCAAAATTCGAACTTAGAATCTTGCTCCTCGACTTGAATATACCGAGAATCTAAACTTTTCGGAAGAAATTTAATAGAAAATGACGTTTTTGGATGTGGGGACCACCTCGGTTTTGCCTTCAATGGCGTTTTCAATTTTTTTTTTTTAACCACTGGAGGGACCAGTAGTGGAACCCGATGGGTTTAAAGTGGAGTCATAATGCAAAGATTTTTTTGCGCTATAGGTGAGAGAAAGATTTCTATAGCGCAGTAAAATACTGCGCTAAAGCACTTAGTGGGGCCGTTATGATTAAGTGCTTTAGTTCAGTATTTTACTGCGCTAAAGATATTTTTGTAATATTTTTTTTATTGGGATATTTTGGTTCAAAATGATTTTTTTGGGGGCATTTTGGTTCCGGAGTCAAAAATAGTATGGTTTGTGTCCAAAGGCCTACTTAAACCAAGGACTGCAGATAGATAAACCCCCCCAAAACCCCTCACGGAGACAATTTCAGTTTCTCCGACGAGTGAAGAGAGCAGACATTATCTTCTCAATGCATTTAACCACTACTCCTCACCCTTTGACTTCAATCCATTTAGTGTCTCCAAAACCCCTTTTTCTCACATTCCCATCATCCAAATGCCGTAAAAAAAGACCTACATTTCTGGCTTCTTCTTCTTCTTCTTCCAACACTAATAATAACAGTCCTGAAGGAGGCTTTTCTTGGCTGCAGGTATCACAATCCATTCGTCGTGGTTCGCAACGTTTTTTGAATCAATTGGGCGATTCTGTAAAGAAAGAAACGGGTTTTGATTTTGAGGATGCTAAGAATAAAGTGAAAGAATTTTCAGGGAGAGGACAAATTGAGCTTCAACGTTTTCAGTTCGAGTTGTTTCCTGAGTTCTTGAATTGGAACAAATTCGAGTCTTGGAAGGTGAACTTTCGCATTTAGAATTATTTGCAAAACTTTTCAGTGTGTTTGGTATGAAGGAAAATGCTTTCTTTTCTTATTTTCTTGTGTTTGGTATGTAAGCAAAAAAATATTAGCCCAAAAACATTTATATGTAATCTAGCATAGCAAAACAATACGGGGTGGGATAGGGTGGAGTTCGGGGTCGGGGTGGGGCGTGGGGTCGGGGGTAGGATGGTCAAAGGGTGGGGGTTGGGGTGTTGGGTGGGTGGGGAGGAGACAATGAACTTGGAATGTTACTTATGAAATTTGTTTTTCCTACTTGTTGAGTTCTTAGAAAGTGAATTTTGGCATTTCTCCACACTTTTTTTTTGGGTCCAAGGGTGTGTTTGGTATGTAGGAAGATGTTTTCTTGGAAAATAAGTGGGTTTTTTTACTTATTTTCTTGCATTTGATAAGTTGGAAAGTGTCATTTTAAGAGCATTTGCATATACTCAAAGCAAAACACTCACCCGAAGGGTAGCGGCTGCGGGTTCCCATGTCATCAAAAAAAAAAAAAAACACTATGAGGTTTTTGAATTAGGAGTGCAACTTCTGATGGTTGGGGTAGGTGGGGTATGGAGGGGTAGGGGTAGGCAGGTAGTGAGGTGCGGGGATGAGTTGGAGTGTTTTATTGATCCAGAAAATGTTATACCTCAAATTTTAAGGAAAACATTTTCTCCTATTTTGAGGAAAACGTTTTCAAGATACTTAGTGCAACCAAACAAGGAAAAATAGGAAAACATTTTCCGTCATACCAAACACACCCCAAGTGTTTGAATTATTTGCAAAACTTTGTGCTTATCATTATGCCTTATGCTATTTTTTTTTTTCCCATTCCTTCAGGACATCAAGAAATGGGATTCCAAAAGAGTTGGTGTCTTCATTCTCTATGTTATAGTGATGGTATTTTCTTGTCAAAAAATCTATATGGCAATTCGAGGTCCTATGATTAATAGGGAAAGAAAAGAACTTACCGAGGCATACATGGAGGCATTGATTCCTGAACCTACTCCTGTTAATGTCAAAAGGTAAAACACAGATCACCCATTAAGTACTTTACCAATTAACTAACTGTGTTCTTGGTCAATATTTGGTTGCTCTATTAGTTGATTCATCTTCCTATAGATAAATTGATCTGATGTCATTTTATGATCAGTCTGAGGTGCATCTTGAATTTTGTACCTTTTCTTTTGATAATAACAACAATAACAACAACATACCCAGTGAAATCGCACAATGTGGGGTCTGGGGAGGTAAAGTGTACGCAGACCTTACTTCTATCTCGGAAGATAGGGAGGCTGTTTCCGAAAGACCCTCGGCTCAAGAGTTTCTTTTGATAATAAAGCTTTTATTAATTAAAACGAATAAAAGAATAAACCTGTTCCAAGGAAGTGTTTGAGAAACATAAGAATATAGTTTGGGAAACAGATTTTGCCTGCAGAGACTTTGGAAATTATCAGGTCATTTCGTAAGCATCTTTCAATTTACCCCAAAAAACTAGTAGGGTTAAATATTTATACCTCAATCTATGATGGTTTCAGCTTTTCTTTTATTACACCTACCATTTCTTCTTTACATAACATCCACATAAGACGAGCTGGGATAGTGTCTTTGCTCCTTTCTAAGGCCTTATAGAAGCAAGCATGACCCCTTCCACAATTGTGAAGCTACTGAATACTTATAATATATTTTTGTGAGGCTACTGAACAGTGGATGGAAAAATGCCTTCTATCTTCTAGTTTTTTTTCACACATAAAGCATGTGCTACACAACTTAAATTCTCTTTTCTGCATGTTAAACTGTGTTTCAAGCAACCATATATAAAGCTTTTGATTTCCCAAATCTTCTTCAGGACCAGTTATCCCTACTTTTTGTTTTTGCATGAATAATTGTTATTTATTAATAGACCAAGCCAGTACTGGGGCATAATAAGAGGACCTTGCTAGGTATGAATCCTTTAAAGCTTTAAGGATTCCAAAAACTCCAGCATTACATCAATCCGGTAGAAAAAAATAGCATTGCACCACATATTTGAACATTGAATACATCTATTTTCTTTTTTACAATTGAAGCATTCTCTTCCTTCCCCTCAAAGCATCTTCTGTTCCTCTAGAGCCATGTATTCCATATATGCATAAAGGCATGGACATCCAGTTATCCAGACTATCTTGACAAGCCATCAGTGCTTTGTGGCAGACAAGCCACCAAAGCTTTGTAACATTTAGACCAGTGAATTCACTGTATCTGTTCTCCCATCCACAATATGGATTGGCTACTCAATAATTCCCAGACCTTCTGGTAGCTGGCTGACCCTCTCAATTTCCGAATGATTACGGTCTTCTAAAGCAAATGTCACAGCAATAGTCTGTTTTGCACTCTGCTACACTGGCAGCTATGCAGAGAGATATAGGAACAAATCCTTTAAGGTATCCTGTCAAAAATTTATTCTTCTACCCGTCACCCACATTGAATTTAATACTTATTTTAAAGGCCTCCTATTGGTTTTTGATGTGCTTCCAAACACCCAGTCCATAATAGCTTGAAACCATTTTGTGCACCATGGACCTTCTTGTCCTTGTTTTACTATCACCACCTCCCTGCAGTGGACTCCTTGCCCACTGAATCTTGACAGCCACCTGTAAAGTAATTTGGTTGTGCAATGTTAGATTTCTTATGCCCAAACTATCATCTTGTTTGCTAAGTGTGACTGTATTCGATTTTACCAGATGAAGGATTTCTTATCTTACATCTTTCCAAAAAAGAATTGCTTTCTCCAACCGTCCAGGGCTTTTCTACTTTCTAGGGCATGTGGGGAACTAGCATCACATAAGTTTGTAAAGCATCCAAACACTATTAATGAAGATAAGTCTACCTCCCAAAGACAGTATCTGCATGATAGGTTCCTTTATACTTTCTCAAACATCCCATTCCAAATATGCTCCAAGAGGCATACCCAAGTAATTTGTTGTCAGATATTTAATACAGCAGCCTAGGATTGCAGCCACCTCTACACTGAAAACTTCATTTAAAAGAAAAAGTGAACTCTTGGCCAGATTTTTGTGGAGCCCAGAAATGGCTTCAAGACAATCAGATATACAAGAGTATCATCAGCATACTGCAGGATTGTGGGAAATATGCACTGCTCTAGCTCCTCTTCTTCCACCCCCTGTCCAGGAGTCTATGGTGACCTGAACCCGTACTTCTTGATTTTCAGTGGAGGATCCTCTTCATTAGGCTATTCCTCACTTGTCATTCCAATGACTTTGCTGTTTTTAACATCAACACAGTTCTTCCATGACAATTATAAACAAGAAAGGAAACAAAGGATTCCCTTGCTTTAGACCCCTTTGTTAAGAGAAAAAGTCCTGTGAAGCACCATTGATAACTGTAGTAATTGTTTGTTGCAGTAATATTATTAAGAGAAAAGACATGTTTTGGCCCCTGAACTTGGCAGCAAAACTCACTTTAGCAACTAAACTTAAGTTGTATTTATTTACCCCCCTTAACAACTTTCAAGTTAATTAAATACCCCCCTTAACGGGTGACGTGGCAAAAAAGTGTACTCAATTTCTTAAAAGCGCGTGGGATGAAAAAAAAAATACTAAAACTGATCCCAACTGTACAGATGTCATCTTCTAATTGGATGATATATTAAGATTTTCTTTATATTTTATTTTCCATTTTAAATTAACTTTTTTCTTTTCTTTCTTATTCTTTTCCTTTTTCTTTTCTTTCTTATTCTTTCCCTTTCTTTTCTATCCTCTCGCTTCTGCTCTCAATCCGCATCTTCTTTCTTCTTCTTTTTATTTTTTTCCCTTTCTTTTTCTAGATAAATTGAAGAGAGCAGATATGCTTTAAACGATAAATTGAAGAGAGTAGATATTCTTTTTCTAGATATGCTTGTTGTTCAAACCCAATTTAAACAATACCCACTTATCTAAATCACTTATTTCTCCACTTTTTGTTACAATTTCATCCTTTGCTTCATAGTTAAAAAGCACACAAAGCAAAAAACTCACTTGAATTGTTGTGGGGAATAAGGAGATGGGGGCAGCAGCAACAGCTGAAACGATGGGGAATAAGGAGAAGGAGAGAGGAGGGTGATGGGGGCGGAGGGATGGGGCGGAAAGCAATAAAGACAAAAATGAAGAATTCTTGGTATACTTTATTTCGTGGTAAAATGCCAATTTATTTTATACAAAATTATAATATTTATAGTCGTTAATTTATTAATTTATTTCTCTCCAACATTTAATCCATGGGAAGAAGAATAGGGTGGGTTAGTGATGAATTGTGCTATGAATTAGGGAATGGGTGGAGTTTTGTTAATTTTATACAATTAGTTTTCCTTTTTTTTTTTGGTTTGGGATTGTGTTGAAGAAATGAATGTATTTCAATTTGGTGTTGATTAGGTGTTGGGTGTTGCTCATACGTGAATGTTGTTGAAGAAAGAAGAAGATAGCAGCAGCGAGTTGGGGGAAGAAGGAGGGAGAGAGAGAGCGGGGGTTGGGGGTTAGAAGGAGAAGGGATGAAGAAGAAAGAGAAAAATTAAATAAATAAAAATAATTAAAAAAATATTTAATGACGTGGCGAGTGGTGAACAACACCAAGATCTCATCTGGTCCAGGCCGTTAAGGGGGGTATTTAATTAACTTGAAAGTTGTTAAGGGGGGTAAATAAATACAACTTAAGTTTAGTTGCTAAAGTGAGTTTTGCTGCCAAGTTCAGGGGCCAAAACATGTCTTTTCCCTTTTAAATGATCTAGAAACCTTATAAAAAATGTAAGACGATCTACAACAAATAAATGAGTATTGTGAAGCAGACATCGTTCGTATGGGTCGGAGTTACTTGAAAATATTAAACTAGACTAATTTTACACAAGCATGAGGATATGATTTGAAAAATGATTATTAACTACAAACTACCACTAGAAGTAAGCAATTACTTATCAAAATAAAAAATAACAACTACAACTCTACTAGTAAGCAATTGAAATGAAAGCAAGGAAAATGGCCAGGCACTTAAAGTTAACAATTAGTAAGGTCTAGGCTGGCCAATCACCCATATACACTCCTTAAGCTACCGTATTGCCAAGCCTATCACTATTGGGGTAGAATTATTGATCATGAGATTAGATTACCTATGCCATCTTTCGATCAGTCTATAGGTCTATCCTAAAGAATGTCTACGGTGCCTTTTAGCTTGTCCACCAAATTCATAAAATCTCTCAATAGAAATAACAACTAACAAGATTCTAGATTTCCTAACCTCTGTACAACCTTAACTTCCCCTTTTCAATTCAACAAGGTTCCTAAATGCCATTAATTTGGGCTGAACAACTAATAAGCCGAATTGAGCACATGATTAAGCAAATAATTGAATACACTTCTGCAAATGAATCAAGAAGTATAATTGAGCTCATATTATCCACATAAGTTCATGACAATCATAGAAGAAAATAGCTAGCGACTCATTGAAATAAACGCTACAAACCAATGCTAGTCAAATACATGAATAATTATAAGAAAAGGAGGAAGAAATTCAAACTTGAGATGAATCCACAATCCAATGTACTTCCGACCTTTTCTCCAAAGCTTGTATATCTTGTGATGGATTGGTGAAATTGAAGAGGAGCAGCAGCCTTTTCAAAAGACAATCCTTTTCCGAAGCACGTGACGAATCCCACAATGGAGACAAATGATTTTCTGATAGTTTACAAGATTTAATTAGACTTCTACTTGACCATTGAAATTCTGTAAAAACGGGGTCAAAACCCAACAATCTAGATTGTAATTTGATCTGGGCCACTACCATAAAATCTTATCAGTGCAGTTTATGTAATAGGACACATTTACCTGTATTACTTTATGCAAGTATGTCTTGTTGCTTGATCCAATTGGTGCTCTATGATATTTTGTAATCTGAACTCCTTTCTTGGACATTTATTCTTATAGATTCAAGAAAGGTTTGTGGAGGAAAACTATCCCCAAAGGTCTAAAGTTAAAGAAATTCATTGAAGCAGCGGATGGAACTCTTATTCATGACAGTTCCTATGTTGGTGAAGATGCTTGGGAAGATGACTCTGGCAGTGATAATATGAGAGAGGTGATAGACCATGATACTAGATTGAGAGTAGAGGATAAAGAGACTCTGAAAGAGAATCTTGGAATTTCAGGTGAGTTTTGTTATTAACCTTGCATAATGTTTTATGTACTTAATTATCTCTCCTGCATCTTTTTTTTTTTTCGCCATCTTTTTAAAAAAAAAAAAAAAGGATGCAGCAGAATTGTATAGTAGTTTGTTATCTTTGAATTTCATTTTGTTTCAAAATGAATTAGCTGCCCTCTACAATCTCATTTTTTCAATTTACCAGCTCCCCCAAATAATAGTGAAACTTTTAAACTGGTGGCTTTTTTTTTTTTTTCTTTTTTTTTGGGGGGGTGGGGGATTGTATTTTTGACAGTATTCTAAACAAATTGAGGTCAGTGGCAGACCCAGGATTTCTCATAAGCTGGTTGAAAAACTACTGCAGAGTCAGAATACAAGTAAAGGTGACACCATGCATCATTTTGAGGATGTTTTTTCTGTTTCATTAAAGCAGTTAGACAAAAGAACACTGTTTGAGGTCACCGTTTAAGAAAACACGAATTAGAAATTTTAAACTTCTATATTAAATATGAAAACTATGTTAAATTTAATTTTTTTGACTATATAGACTATTACATAAATAGTTCAATAAATTTACACTAATAAAACAAAAAAATTTCAAACTTCAATTTTTTATTTTAACAGATTTAATAATTTATGAAACTTTAACATACTTAAAAAAATCTACTCTATCTTTTTACAGAAATTTCTATAAACTTAAATAATAAACTAAAGTAACCAAAGAGAAAAGAGATAATATAAATAAAAACAAAGAGTAATACTAGAAGAAAGAACATGGATTTTCTGGATTTGTTAGGAGGGAAAGAGTAATAGCCTGTCTGGTTGGTCTTTGTATGAATCCTGTTTTCTTTTGTACCAGCTTGGCAGTGTTGTCAAAGGCGCGCTTAAAGTGCGCTTAAGCCCTGAAGCGAGGCTCAAAACATGTTGAGTGCTTCGCCTCGCTTTATATGCACTTCAGTGTCATCATCAAGGCTCTTCAGTGTCATCATCAAGGCTCTAAGACATACTTTTCCTTGCCAATGAGCCTCTCTTGATGAGATGACACTAGATAATTGATATTTCACTTTATCATAATGTTTCTACAATTTCCTTGTCCATATATTTGTTATTCATGCTTATTATTAATAGTCTTGGACTAAACATATATATATTTGTATGTTCGCACCTTTGCGCTTTTTTTCATTAAAGCCCACACTTTATTTGCGCTTAAAGCTCCAGGTGACCTTAGAGCTTTTTTGCGCTTTTCGCTTTTGATAACACTGCAGCTTGGTACTCTTTTAATAAAATCTTACCTTATCAAAAAAAAAAAAAAAAAAAAAAAAAAGAAGAAGAAGAAAGAAAGTTATACGTCAATCTAATAATTTTAATATAACATAGTTTTTTTTGAATATGTATTTAATTTAATATCGGGTTAAATACGTATTTAATGCTTCGTAGTAAAATGCATAAATAACATTGTGCCAAAAGTTTCTTTATATGTTTTGCATGATACCACTCTACTTGTATATAAGTTTGCTAGGCAGAGATGTAGTAAATCGAGTTAAGCTCAGAACTTTAGCTTAAAGGTATTAAGGAGAACCAATTAAGCTAGAACTGATCTGATTACATTCTTGAGGTTCCCAGGAAGCCCTAACTCTGAGGCTTCAATGACCAATTATAGTGATTTTGTTTTTTAAGTCACCCAGTGAATCCAAATTATCTTAGTTGTCGATTTAAGCATTTCTTTTCCTTTTTTTTTTTTGCAGCTGAAAATCTGGATATGGGAGGAACATGGCGTGAAAGGCTTCAAGCATGGCACAAAATTATTAGGAAGGAGAAGATGGCAGAACAATTAGATTCAGTAAATGCTAAGTATGTGGTTGAATTTGACATGAAGGAAGTTGAGAACAGCCTTCGCAAAGATGTGGTCGAGAAGACAAGAGAAACCCAAGGAACCAGGGCATTGTGGATCTCCAAAAGATGGTGGAGATATCGCCCTAAACTTCCCTATACCTATTTTCTTCAAAAACTTGATTCTTCTGAGGTAAATGTTCCGCTTTCTGTCTTCTGTGTGTCATCATACTCAGATATGGTTGGTCCCTTTTTGTTTTAATGCTTCCAAGTGGACTCAAATGTAGATGCTTCTAAGTCTAAAGTATAATGCATACATGGTACATTTTGGGGATTGTACTTCAAGAGTTCAAGTTGTAGCATGGATGACATGAAGCCACCCCCTTCTTCATTTCTTTTGAATGATGTTATAAGGGCAAATAGCAAAAATTAGATTTCTCAAACAAAACAATTGCCTTTGCTTGAACTCTAGCTGGAGACTAAAATTCTCTTGTTCATGTGGATCAAACTATTATATTATCTTTACTCAGATATGGATTCACTTTCTACTAGATTTACTGACTTGATGTTCAGCAGGTGTCTGCTATAGTCTTCACAGAGGACCTGAAGAGAGTGTTTGTCACAATGAAAGAAGGATTCCCACTTGAATATATTGTGCGTAAGATATATCCTCTTTCCCGAATAAAGTCATTACTGTTCCTGAACCTGACCTTTATACTGGTTAATGTATTCTCCTCCTTTCAGGTTGATATTCCACTAGATCCATTCTTATTTGAGATGATATCAAGTTCTGGAGCTGAAGTAGATCTACTTCAGAAGCGGCAGATTCAGTACTTTTTCAAAGTTCTTTTTGCTTTATTGCCTGGGATACTGATTTTGTGGTTTATAAGAGAATCTATGATGCTTCTGCACATCACAACAAAGCGCCTCCTCTATAAGAAATATAATCAACTTTTCGATATGGCTTATGCTGAAAATTTTATTTTGGTAACTTCTCATCTCAAGTAGATCTAATATCTGCCTCTTTTGTTTTTTCTGAATATTTTCAATCTACCACTCACCTTTTAACTCCTATTCCCTTGCCTACTTAGCCAGTTGGAGAAGCTGGTGAGACGAAATCGATGTATAAAGAAATAGTATTGGGAGGAGATGTTTGGGATCTTTTGGATGAATTGATGATTTATATGGGAAATCCAATGCAATATTACGAGAAAGATGTCAAATTTGTGCGGGTAAACTCATACTATCCTTTCAAGACTTACTAAAGCCTAAAACTGTATATTATGAAAATCTTGTTCAGTTAGGTTCATTTTATGCACTGCAGGGTGTCCTTCTGTCTGGTCCCCCTGGAACAGGCAAAACACTGTTCGCTCGGACACTTGCAAAGGAAAGTGGGATGCCTTTTGTATTTGCTTCTGGTGCAGAGTTTACTGATAGTGAAAAAAGTGGTGCTGCACGAATCAATGAAATGTTTTCTGTTGCTAGGAGAAATGTGAGTCTACTTCTTGTAATTACAATATTGACATATATGGATAAGAATGTTCCTAATAGTAACAAATTTGCCTCTTATAATTCCTGCACCGAAAGCAGCCACCAGATCACCGGTCAAAAACAAGTTATAGAGGGAGGAGGGGTAATCTCCAAGGAATCTTCTAAAATAACAGAATGTTTGGTCTAACTAAAAAACTCCTTTTATCAAGTGTGCCTTTATGATGCAGTCAAGCATAGTTTACTTTAAAGCTGTCAGTCTCCTTTCAATGCATGTTAACCTCTTGGCTTCACTTTTTTTGAACCAAACACGAACTACCAGGTCTTGAGCATGCCGAGTAACTACTGTGGATGAAGGATCTAACAGAGTTTTTAGCATACTATGTTACTGGCTTTTGATTCTGATGATAAAATCTCCATCATCGAACAACAAAATCATACACTATTGTTGTGTGTTAATGAAATATCATTTTCTGGTGTTATTTACCTACAAGTAATAGTCTAATAGGTACTGCCACTTGTCTTGAGAATTCTCAGTGATGTGATTTATGTGGCAACTGGTTGCCCCTATCTCCAGACCGTTCAAACGCTGGTCCTCTCTCTACGATCATTCAAGCACTATTCATCTCTCCGACGATGGTTAATATTTATGCAACCGACGCTCTTCTATAATCCTTGGATTTCTTGTCATTGCCATGGCAATTCAAATTAAGTTAGTAATGTTTTGGAGATTTGCAACATCACATCTCTGCTTGGTGATTGTGAATAGATTCCTTTCCAGCGTAGTGCAAAAACCATCTTCTTGTGCTGTACCAACGACTTCCCGGAGAAAGAATTGCATCACCTCTTCTTTTGGGTGATTGTTTAGTGTTTCAATGATATTTCGGCATCAACTTTCCATGTTTTCAGAATAGAAGAAATTTGTCGTTGACTAGATTAACAATGTCCAAGAGATGCTCCTTTTATAGAAGTATTAGGCTATGCACAGTATGGTAGATAACCAATTCCTATGCTAATAAAGTAAATATTCTGTAATTAAATACATGATATCCTAAGATATTTTTTTTTTTTTTGAAACTGGTACTGTTGTATTCCTCAGCATTAAGGGGGGTATGCTGGCCACCTCCAAAACAAGACAGAAAAGAAAGTAAGGAAAAACATTTCAATATTCAAGCACAATGAATCTAGATGTGTGTGCATCTAGACACATTACCTTGATATTTTAACATGCCCCCTCAAATTTAAAGTGGGGAAACCTACTTGAATTTGCTTGTTTCGAGAATATAGAAGGTTTATGCCGAAATCTCGCTGGGATAGTGTAGAGTCACCAAAAAGAGAAGTTGTGATGAAATTCTTTCCTTCGGAAGGTCATTGGGAACTGCATATTGAAAGAAAGTGCTTCTTGCACCACACAAACAACAACAACCACAATCTAGTCTCACAAGTGGGATGCTTCTTGCACTACACATGAAAAGAAATTTGTTCTCAATCTCCAAAAAAAGATAATGATTTTGTGAATTTCCATACCATTATCAGTGCAAGTTGAATTGCCGGAACAGTGCCTAGAGTGTTAAGGTTTAAAGGACGACGCTGACTGCATAAAAGAGTAGCAGCGCCGCTCATCGGAAAGATAAACAGTGCTTGAACGATCTTAAGAGAGAGAGAGCGTTGCCTGAACAGACACCTGGAGAGTAGGGGCACCAGTTATCGGAGAGAGGAGCAGCGTCAAGCCCCGAAAGATAGCACAAAATACGAAAACATAAGCCCGGCGGGTCGCATATACTGGCTGGTACCGCTTGCGTTAGTGGAAGCTATTTGCGTCTATTAAGATCGTAGAGGTTCTGATACCATGTGAAAATGAAAAGAAGCTTCTCATTGACTTGATTAACAAGGTACAAGAGGTGGTCCTTATATAGGAGTTTTAGGTTATGTATAGTAAGATAGGTAATCAATCTCTATGCTAGTAAGGTAAATAAATATTAGAAATTAAATATAAGATATTCTAAGGTATCTTATAAAATATTTTAAATGATTTTCCTTGGGTGCGGCCCTTATCCCGACCCCCCATGAATGCAGGATGCTTCATGTCCGGGCTGCCTTTTTTTTTAAGTACAATGAAACAAGATGTGTATGAATCTAGATGCATATTTACTTGATATTCAACAATGGACTTGTGCTAATTCAAGGGGATAAAATTTACGTTCAGTTGTCCTCTTTGTAGGCTCCAGCTTTTGTATTTATAGATGAGATTGATGCTATTGCTGGAAGGCATGCAAAAAAGGATCCCCGCAGGAAGGCAACATTTGAGGCTCTGATTGCTCAGCTTGATGGGGAGTGAGTATCTTAGTTTCACTCCATGGATATAATTCTCTTCTTCGCAAAGAAAATTTCATATCGGAGAGCACTATAGTGCTGCTGCTTTTGATGAGATCTGAGTCTAGAATCTTATTCTGCTTTTGATGAGTCTGCTTGATGTGACTTTTCCAAGAACATTTTCCCTTCTTCCCTACCCTGTCTACAATCTCTTGGCAGTGAAATATTTTGCTGTTGAATTATGCGTTTTTTAATATAATAAATGAAAAATCTAGTGAACTTGGAGTCTTTTTCTCTTTTGTCAAATTATGAACAAATATGAGATGAAATGTCTTTTAGCAGTTGACTAACTTGAAGCACCTGACAGTTTAATTAATATGCTGCCATCACTTTATGATGTCCTTTAAATGTTGTTTAAAAGAAGAGAAAGATATGGCACATGTGCTGCTTGCATCTTCTGTTACGAGTTAGCAATATTTTCTCATACTACAAACATCAAAACTTCTGTGATATAACTTTGGTTTATGTTGTTTATCAAGTGCACTGCCAGAGCTAGAAGGTTACAGTAATATACATACCAAAACAGATTACTCTAATATTATAGAGAAGTACTGAAG
This sequence comes from Lycium ferocissimum, assembly GCF_029784015.1. Taxonomy (NCBI): domain Eukaryota; kingdom Viridiplantae; phylum Streptophyta; class Magnoliopsida; order Solanales; family Solanaceae; genus Lycium; species Lycium ferocissimum. The sequence goes on from NC_081350.1 coordinate 61,982,129, forward strand.
GCAAAGCCACTTTTACCCTCCTATATTCTTGTTTCATTGTGCAGACAAGATAACATAGGATTTGTTTGTGCAGGAAAGAAAAAACTGGTGTTGATAGGTTTTCACTAAGACAAGCTGTCATATTCATCTGTGCAACCAATCGGCCAGATGAACTGGACGTAGAATTTGTCCGCACTGGACGTATTGACAGACGTGTGTATATTGGTTTACCAGATGCAAAGCAACGAGTGCAAATTTTTGGAGTGCACAGCGCTGGGAAGCAGCTTTCAGAGGATGTTGCCTTTGAGAAAGTAAATTGCTTGCTTCATTAGTTCTCATTGCTAGCTTGGAATTTCCTCTTCCACTTGATTTGCTTGAACATAAAATTACTTTCACGTTATATACGGCAGATTCTTTTTGAGGGCTTAGAAGCAACCCTATTATTGCACAGGCCAAAAACCAGTTGTTCCTTTTCTTGTACCTAGTTGTGGGAAGACAATGATGTTTTTTTTGGTTTATGACTTTAATTTGTATGCTGATGAAACCCTCCGTTGGAACACCTAATCTAAGTCTCAGGTTTAGGAATTTGGTTGTTGAATTGTTTTCCTTGCACTTTTGCAGCTTGTCTTTCGTACAGTTGGATATTCTGGGGCAGACATAAGAAATCTAGTCAATGAAGCTGCAATAATGTCTGTAAGTTTGTTCTTTGTATTTTCCATTGATATATAACATCTGTAATCACTGTTGGAGCTTCTATCAGTTGCCATGTTGTTTCCTCGGCAAGTTCTGTTTTCTTAAACGATTTAAGTTATTGGCAATTGAACTAAAATCACATTATTTACATGGAGACTTGTAGAACACAACATACATTTTTTTTAATTTGTAAAAATGTATATTAGATGGCATATTTGAGATCATGTAATTAGCTTTTTGCTGTAATGATGGACTTTACAGCATGATTTTTATGGAAAAAGAAAAATTAGATGGTGCATAGGATAGCATATAATATTTTAAGAAAAGAGTAAAAATATGGCAAACTTAGGTGGCTGACTGAAAGTGGTGGAGCAGATGCCTGGAAAATCAACGAAAATCAGAAGTCAAGTATAAGAGCTGTCACCACAGGTGACAGTAAACAAGCAAACAGGTGCTTTTAGGAATCACCTTTCTTAATGATCAATTTATCTATAACAGGGAAAAACACAAACCACAAAATTGATTAAAACATCTTTTCAGGCACCCTTATAACTTAAGTGCATGCATGGCCTGGTCTCCACCTTAACTCCTCCATGACATATCAATGTCAAACAGTACACCGAAGTCTCCAAACTTTGACAACAGATTAAACTAATTAAAACTAAAAAGATTTGCATGATATATGCTAACTGTTGTCATCATTAGGAAACACTATTATAGGATTAAGGCTCGGTCAATCCAAGTTGCAATAGGGTGTCGTTGGTATGTGGGAAAATGTTTTCCTCAATGCCAATCATGTTTTCTGGTTTTCCATTTTCTTGAGAGTGTTAGCTAAGTATTCGCATTTTTCATGCAGGTAAGGAAAGGACATTCTAAGATCCTCCAGCAGGATATCGTTGATGTCTTGGACAAGCAATTGCTTGAGGGTATGGGTGTGCTCTTGACAGAGGAAGAGCAGCAGAAGTGTGAGCAAAGTGTATGCAATCTTCCCCTGTTTCTCCTAAAACAAAAAGATGTATCAGTTTGTAGTTATGATTGATTTAAAATCTTGTAATAGGTATCCCGTGAAAAAAGACAACTGTTGGCAGTACATGAAGCTGGTCACATTGTCTTGGCGCACTTGTTCCCTCAGTTTGATTGGCATGCTTTTTCTCAGCTTCTACCTGGTGGCAAGGTTTTATATTTTACGTGAACATGGATTATATTATATTTAATCCGGCTTCTGTTGACTCAACTGTTGCTCATTTGGCTGAGCAGGAAACAGCGGTATCAGTTTTCTACCCCAGAGAAGACATGGTTGATCAAGGTTATACAACTTTTGGCTACATGAAAATGCAAATGGTAGTAGCTCATGGCGGACGGTGTGCCGAACGTATTGTATTTGGTGATGACATTACTGATGGAGGAATTGATGATCTAGAAAAGATCACAAAGGTAGACCAAATTTCTTCAAATGTTGCAACATTCAAGCAGCGACGGAGCAAGTACTCTTGATTTTACTGTCTTTTCTTCTTTTTGGTTGTGGTGGGAACAATAACTATAGGGTGGTAGAGTAGTAGAGTTTTATTGTGACACAAATGTTGTTGAGTCCCACATCTATTGTGGGTGGGGGACTGGGTAATATGGTCTTGGGCAATCCTCATCTCTTGAACTAGCTTTTGGGTTGACTTAGGCCCAAGGTACATTTCTTATCATGGTATCAGAGCTAGACACATCACAATTCTTGTTTTACCCGATGTTGAGCCCCTATATCATATTACCCTCCAGTTGGCAGGTCTAGGCGTCAGGGGGTGTTGGGTGGTAGGATGGGGGAATTGGTCTCTTTATATGGTCTTGGGCAATTACAACATCTGTAAACGGAGGAGATTATTAACAAAATCTTTGCTGGCCTTTTACATACATATATACACTTACCTGGCTATCTCTGTGTTAGTACAAATATGTGCGTATATCTTTTTTTTTTCTTTGTGTGTGTATGTGTGTCAGTACTTGCATTCAAGCTACTCTTCTTTTATATATGCTAGATTTGCTAATTTTGCTTTTGCTAGCATTAGTCGTGGGGGAGGTTACAAGGGGACAATCTCTGAGTATGTGATTGCTGTCAACTCAAACTTTTACTACGTCAATGCCAGATTGCTCGGGAAATGGTGATAAGTCCTAGAAACTCTAGGTTGGGCCTTACTGCTTTGACAAAAAGAATAGGATTGGGTGATCGGCCTGACAGTCCTGATGGTGAGATTATAAAATATAAGGTAATTCCTTTGTGGAACATGACTGACTTGGTTTAATGCTTGATATTTATTTTCCACAACGTATTCTCGATTCACTAACTTGTTCACGTCCTTGGGATGATTCAGTGGGATGATCCTCATATAATTCCTGCTGAGATGACAGTTGAAGTTTCTGAGCTATTTACTCGTGAATTGACAAGGGTAACTCAAATTATCCTTTCCCTTATGGTTATATTTGGTTATTCCAGACAGGAGAAGCGATTATGTTTCCACATTTCTAATCTTTCAATACATGAATATTTGCTTGTGCTTACGTGATAACAAAGATGAATATTTGCTTGTGGTTATACTACATGTTCCACTTGTTAAATGCATCAGCACTTTAAAATTGTCTAGGTCTATGCAACCAGCCACCACTCTAGCCTCTCCATACCATTTTTTTTTTAATTAAAAAAAAAAAAAAACAAGAATCAATCAAAGCTTCTTGATTATACATGCAAGTTCTAAAAATTTTAATTGCCATGAGCCTCCTTCCTATGTTCTTTGGTAACAACTTGTGGAAAGGTTATCTCAAGTGGTTAATAATTGTGGTACTTATTTTACATAATTTAATCTGGTTCTCTTTTCCTTCTTTACTTTTGGGTTTGTTTTTGCTTTAAGGCTGATTTGTATCCTGCAATCCAAGGCTGTAGGTCCGACTTTAGTTTCACTCTGTTACCATCGAAGTACTTTTAACTTCCACAAAAGATTTGAATACTGGAGAGCACCACAATTCAGAAGGAAGATTGCTAGCTTGTTTAGTTCCACGATGCAACTTTGAGTTATCCATCTGTTACAAGCAGTTCTTGTTCTACTCTTTTGCAATATAAAAGATAATCTAACTTAATTTATATTACAGTATATCAATGAGACAGAAGAACTTGCAATGAGGGGATTGATGGCCAACAGGCATATACTGGATTTGATTTCCAATGAGCTTCTGGAAAACTCGAGAATAACTGGATTGGTATGATAAACCTGCATTTGTATTCTCTACTTTGTTACGGATATATCTGATTAGAAATGGAAACATATATATTCACCCGCTTTTTGCAAATCAACTTTTAATCTCCTCACAACAATCAATGTTCTTCGTACCAAGTGTGGTTGTTTTGCCGACTTTTTCATTATTATGCATCATACAGAGTAACTATTGCTTGCTCTGTACCCGTTTCACCACCAATTCAATTGTATGAGTTGTTACATGTCATCTTATTTTGTGAATATTTGAGGTTTTTCTTTAAACAGTTACTGAAATTATTGATATACCCGATCTTTAAAGCATCATTTCAGGAATAGTTCTCAAAATAAGCAAAGAGAATTTCGAAATGGTGTTACAAATTTTATGTGAGCCTGCAAGCAGATTGGACATGAAATCACAACAACTAGGATAAAAAATGAAATGGAGAAGTGCTACTGGGGTGTTATGCGACAAAAGGATACCTACAAAAGTGAAAGGTAGTTCTATAGAACAGTTATAAGACTAACAATGTTGTATGAGAGTGAGTGTTGGGCCGCTAAAGTCTAACATATGCACAAGATGCGTGTTGCAAGGTGGATGTGCAGTCATATAAGATTTGAAAAAAAAAAAAAAAAATAGAAATTGTCACATTCAGCAAAAGGTGCAACAGTGCAAGTGGTGAAAAAAGGTTTGCTCGAGATGGTTTGGTCATGTCCCGTGTCGACCTTCAATTGCACTAGTTTATAGGTGCAAGACCATGGTGAATAAAGGTGTTATAAAGGGAAAAGCTGTCCCAACTTATATTTGGTGGACTATCTAGAAGGAAAGAAATAATAAATGTTAAGTGTAACTCCATCCACAAAGTTAAGATGCACTGTATTTTAAATTTCTATTTTTTTGGTGTAAAGAAATGTGCGTAGAAGATATTGAAGCTATTTTACCATTTCTGGAAGTCTTGTAAAATGTACAAGTTGGTGATGTAATTTGTAGATGCAGCTACCAGCACAAACTTTGTGTTGATGAATATAATATACCATTCTCTTAAAAAAGAAAGGTGTTAAGAAGAATGATGTAGACCTGAAATCATATGGAATGAAGTTGTCTTGAAATACCTACAATCTCTTGGAATCCACACAGATCTAGTGGAAAATAGGGTACAATTTAAGAAAACGATCTATGTAAATGACACCTAATTAGTCGGGACTAGGTTTTAGTCATGTTAGTACATTTACTTGATGATGATAGGAAATGAACTTAAAATGAAGAAATGAGGGTTCAAATAACCGACTCCAACTCGTTTAAGACTGAGTTGTAGTTGTTATATTACATTTACTTTACGTTTTATTTTTTCTAGAATCTTGTAGTCCTATTTGAGTTTATATGCCAGTAGAAATAACTTCAAGTACTTTTATTTTTATGATGATTTGCACAAAATGGATCTGTGATGATATTAAATGAAGCGGCATCGTCAATTAGCATTCATATAGCTGACCCAACTTGCTTGGCATTGAGGTGTAGTTATTTATTAGATGGTCTGACATGCCCAGAATGAGAGTACTTCGTGAAAATTAATAAATCATTGGAGCACTATAAAATGCTCAT
>NC_081350.1:61987733-62017269 GCF_029784015.1 Lycium ferocissimum
AGCACTTGTAATAATAACACATTAATGGTTATGTGGAAATAAGAACCAAGTGAATCCAGAATCATGTGCACGTTAAGATAGACACAAATCAAAAGGGGTTGAACATTGTCTAGCATGAGATCACATCAAGTAAACAGAAACCAATGATCATCCAGCAAAATACGGCGAGTTGTGATCTTTTATTTTTATTTTTTATGACAACACGTTGTGATCTTCATTAAGCAGATAAACCAAATTTCAAATCTAACAAACTTCTTCAGCTGCCTGGATAGATAAACTCAAAAAACGGCTACCCAAACATTTTCCGTTCAATTACCTGGATAAACTGACACCACTGATCAATCAATGGCCACTCCAATTCTGCAAACAGCAACTGCCACAATGCAATTCCTGTTTCCAAGGCCAAAGATTTCTGACCCTGAAAATTAAGTGGATATCGTTATCTGTAGTGCAGTAGAGGAAGCTCAGAGAGAGTATCCATTTTGCACCCATGTGTAATGCTAAACATATGGAAATCTTCATGAGCATGTTTACTAGAGATCTATATACAAACAATCATTACCTAATATAATGATGTAAGAGAGACATATACAGCTGAAACTACATGCATGGATTTATCATCCTAGAATGTTATTTAATATCCAAGCATAAGGGTACAAATGTATTACTATCCAAGCCATACTCTTTAGCTCTTCCTGGTTTCAAGAAGCTACTAACAGCAAAATGTAAGTAAAACATACAGAACTAATACAAGCCAACAAAGTGGCAAAAAGAAATAAGGATTTGCTGCTCATTAGTGTTCACTCAATACTGTAGAATTCTCTTCATTCTGGTAAGACAGGAAACTTTTTTTTTTTTGATGGTTTGAAGTTAATCTATTGATATCACATGAAGCAGTAGTAGTGCAAATATACACGTATCATTTAGTAATATATAAGACAATCATCCCATAAAATCAAGCCAAACTAGCATACTCCTGTAACACCAAAAATATAAATAAAACACCAACTAATAACCTTGAACAGTGGATTTTCAATATCTTCAAAAGTTCCTACTACTCTTTTCTCTCCAAACTGGTTAAAAATGTCCAAGGGGTTGATACAAGATTTTTCCCTTCAGTTTCCAAAGTGTGTACACCTCAAGTAATGTACCGAGAAGCTTATACAGCGCACAAACACAAGTTACCAAGGTAATCATGTCCAACAAAGTTGGAGGGATGGGCTCACACCAAGTGTTATAACTGGAATGCAAACATGGGATATACAGGACTTCAACAATGGTATAGGGGGGGGGAAAAGAAAAGTGTTTTAGGTGTTCTAATTGGACCTCGAACATGGGATCTTCTGGTTGTTACTCCAGTGCCTCAACCGCTATGCCATTCCCTGGGTAGTTCATCTGCTTTTATTCTAAGTAATTCTTTGTCCAAAATATAGGTATTATCTTTTTTCCCAATTAGAACAGCCTAAAGCACTGTTCCTTCCTTTTTTCCTCTTTACCATTGTTTAACTTAAGAGAAAATATTCGTTAACATGCAACACTAACCCTTCTAGACTACCTGCGATCTCATTGGGATGTACTCACCTCTTTGCAATTCTCAAATCCCAACAAATAATGGAAAAAAAAAATGTAGTAGCATAGACTCCTCCACAATGTAATTACTAAAGAGTACTAAAATGAGCTTTAACAAAGCGTCACTGCATTGTCTAAACCTCCGACACCTCCAACTTCTCCTGCACAAACACCACAAAGGCAGTCCTGGATAATACATCCAGAGCTCCACTTTCTAACTTCAGATAACATAGACAAAGACAACTGGCTGCCGCTGTCTAATGAATTCCACCCCTTTTTTGAGGTCTTTTGTGAATTCTAGAGGTTACTGCCTGAGTAAGAAACTATTTTTACAGTATCTTGGTTTCCTCACTTTAAGATTAAACCCAAAAATCAAACATTTCTCCCTTGCTGTGTCTCGTGTTACTTTGTAGTGAGCTGCTGCAGACAGTTTCTGAGGTACTGTCGACACAATAGAAACCTTGTCCTCTTTTTCTTTTGAATATAGGTGCTTATAACTAATAACTTGTTGTGATTAATTAAATGTCTCCTTTGCTGTTCAAAACTATTGAACTTCAACAATTTACTGCAACATCCCAATTAAAGGTGGTTCATTTGGCTTTAGATTGTCTTCTGCCAATGAACCTGCATCAAAAACCCAGTTTTTAAGGTTCTTGGTACCAGCTAAGTAGTTTCTGATGTATGATCTATCCTGATAGACTAAATAGTAAACACGGGATAGCTTTGGAATACATCAGTGGCTTAACTGGTGGTGGTTTTGTGTGTGTGTGTGTGGGGGGGGGGGGGGGGGGGGGGGTTGGCGCAGAAGGAGAATCCTTTTTGGTGACTTGTTGCTTCTTAGACGGATTCTCAACATGCTAGTATCTGACAAGTCAAATGAATACATGCAAGACAAGATCCAAACAAATGAAGAAGCATTAAAGCGTAAAATAAAAAGCAGTCCTTTAGAATAAATTAAATAAATAAAAAATGCAAACTGAAGGCAACCTTAGAATTATTGAAAGAAAGAGAGTATTGAGGGATCAGTAATTAAGTACCCACCTTCTCCTTTGCCCACTCAAAAGTAAAGTTGTAAATGTCACGGAAAGTATCTGGAACACGGTAAAATGAAAGTAAAGGTAAGGAGTTTCTTCATGCAGTAAGGTAAAATTAACAGTTAAAGAAAGATGTGATATCAATGTTCAAATTTCAAAAAAGAAATGATTGAATAACGATGGAACTTCTTTGACCAACAACGGGGAATTCTAGGACATACCTTCATCTTTCAACTGAGATCGCAAAACTGGGATTTTTTTCTTGAACTTCTCCAATGAATCTATTCTGCCATTCAGGATACAGCTTCATGACTTTGACATTAGACATCTAAAATTCATAGTTGCCACAGTAAAGAAATTCAACTATGGAGGGGAAAAGGCCTTAATCTAGGCTTACTCAAGAGACTGTACTCCACCAATGAACTCCTGCTTGGAGAATTCACACATGTTTTCAGCCTTCATTTCCCATGAAAGTACCAACTGTAATTGAATGCAATTTTAAGTGAATCAAAGATCACGGAAACGTAACAAGTCCTATATTATTTCGAGGGAGAATTCTAGTAAAAACATTACAGGAATCCATGAATTGACAACACATGCAAAGTAGATGCTTAGAAGCTGAGAAATGATCAACTTATAATCAAAAGCAATTCTCAGAGTTACAAGCTTCTGTAACAATCTAGGCTTAGGCTAAAGAGTCTGTTGTTCAGCTGAGACCTTCCAACACTTACAGGTTGAACTTGTAGGCTATCAAGTATGAAGAAAACAAAATTAGAAACAGGGTTAATTTCAGAGACCTCTCTCCAGATTTAGCATGGTAACAGTAACCTCCTTTGTGGTTTGCGATATTAAGCTTACTTCCCTTGTTTTGTTTTTTTGTAACAATTCTTTCAACGTAATTATTATTAATGTTAAAACAAAATGATGCAACTTTGTTGCCCTTTCTAATATATCTTTGAGTTAATTAATTTTGTACATATTGTTTTAAAAAACTTAAGCTTGAAACAACTAAAACATGTCGAAAATCAGATTCAAAGGGAGTCTGGTAAGAAAGAAGAAAAGAAAGATCAAGAATCTAAAGCTTAAAAACAAAGAGAATAAGGAAGATGGTCAGAATATCTATTTTCTGTTAAAATGTTGCTCTGAAGAGTCCCCTATTCTTTGTGGGGTTGTGATTTTTTGTGTGAAAATGTAAATAAAGGAAAGGTTTTTGGATCTTCAAGTGCCTGATCAAAGGGATCTCACTCAAAGAACGATTTTTTATGCAGATCTAGTAAGGAGAATTGCGGGGTTTTTATTCTCAGTTTTTTCATTATTATTTTATTTGTGTAAATGGTTCTATCAAGGTTCTCCTGTAATATGGCATTGCTGGAGTGAAAGATCATAGAGACTGCGAGATTAAATTTCTAGTTTTTCATTAGTTACTGTTGTTAAAGACGAGCTTTTATTTTAAAGAATTTTTTAAAAAAAAGAGATGATTACCAAATTGATTAAACAAAAGAGCATATTAGAAAGAGCTATTTAGTTAGATTAGAATTTCTTATATTCATAATGATAAATAGGTTAAAAGAATTGAAAACAATCAAAACAAAGGAGGTAAGCGTAATACCGCAAACCACGAGGGACGTTAGTGTTACGAAGCCAAGCCTTGAGGGAGGTCTCTGACATTAACCCTTGAAATAATTATCTTTCAAGTGAAAACTCATTTTTTTGCAAGCAAAACATCAGCCAGGTTGGTATGGCTCAATTTTTTTTGTTGAGTGTTGTCTGGGCCAACTTGTTGAATATTAAAAACTTATTACGTGGGTACACCTCGACTATTCCACCGGGTACTTGCTACCTCCCACCAGCACAGACACCGGGTAATTCTGCCAACCAAGGCTTAGGTAGATGAGAAAAAATTACCTAGTGTTTTCTATCACTGTTGGGATTTGAACCCTGGTCTCCACGGTTTACATCCACTTCATTGGTATGGCTTACATTTTACCGTGACATAAGTTTCATTTTGTCTGTAATTACTCAGAGCTCAGGAAAGGCTATCCAGATTAATTGTAAAAGTTAAATGGATGTTTGTTTTAAATTACATTTCCCAAGACAAATACAATCAATTAAATCCTTTTTGCATCAATCCTGGTCCGTCCCCCCCCCCCCCCCCCCCCCCCACCACCTTCAAAAAGTCTCCGAAAGAGGTAGAGGGATAAATAGACAAGTAGACGAGAGAGTAATTGCACATACCATAACTATATCCCCTGGATCAACCTGACAAGAAAACAAAAGATTTTACATTACTCAGGCATGATCACCATGAAATTATCAGGAAGCTAGGAAGAAGACAAAATGAAGTATACAATATACAACAGTATGTGATACTACTGATTTTTAAATCAAGATTGGAAGGACAAACTATAAAACAGAGTGTATGATACACAACACCTAACAACACCACTCTTGAAATTCTAATCATGGAACGTAGTAGTGCTTGACTCATCAGAGCAGCCAATTAGGTAAAGCACCTGAAGATCATTGCAGAGGTTGCTAATACCATCAGCCATAATCATGTCAACATTCGGGTCTGCAAAATGGAAAAGAAAATTATATTGGTTTACACACACACACGTATAGATACTGCCATATAACAGATATCTAATAAGATAATGCAAGTTTGCTAAGAAAGTAGATGCTCGATAGTGTCATCTCAATGAAGATGTCTTTGAATGCGAAGAGCTACTTCAGCTTTTACTAAAAGGGTAATAACTCTGAGCTTTTCCCCTTCACAACTGTTTACCGTATTATCAAGCAAATGAGGTCCCTCATCTACCACGTGTTTCCAATTGTCTGCTAAAGGTAATTGGCTAATTAGTTAATCAGTATTTATGATGGTAAAAGATCTCCCCATTGATTAGGAAAAGAATACAAAATAAGCACACTATTCCTTCTTCCAGAACCAACTCCTCTCCCATTCTTGGAGGAAAGGAATTAACCTGAGAAGAGGGCTGCCCAATAGATATGAGAGATCCAAGCAGTTGATAGTTGTTGGGATGGTTGCATGGGCAAGGTTTCAAAGGATGAAGGAACATCTGATGGAGAGTTCACCGTTTTAGTGACTTCTACGGGGAAAATTTGTTATAAGGGAAAAAAAGATTGTACTTGGCATCTAACTATTTTACTAACGATAGGAGCATTTTCTTTCAAAAAGTACTAATGGTAGGACCACTCAGTGTTGTGAAAGGCGAGAGGCGTGGCGAGGCGTGGCTCTGCCGCCTTTTAGGGCTGTGGCGAGCTCACCTTCAAAAGGCGAGCCAAAGGCGCCGAGGAGAGGCGCCACTTGTGGCGAGGCGACAGTGGGTATTTATAAAAAAAATTAAAAAAAAAAAAAAAAAAAAAGCAATTAAAAGTTGAAGACTTAAATGAAAACAACGGCTAGGGTTTTTTTTGCCTCTCTTCTCCTTCAAGCTTTTCAGGTACGCTCTCTTTCTCCTTCTTCTTCTTCTTCAGTTCTTCTTTCTTCCTCCTCTGTTTTCTTCTTCTGTTCTTCTTCTTTTTTTCCGGCGACTCCTCTGTTTCCGGCGACTTTTGTAATTTTTTTTTTCCTCCTATTCTCTTCTTCTTTTTCTACTCTGTTTTTTTCTCCTCTGTTTTTTTCTTTTTCTATTTTCTCCTCTGTTTTTTTTTCTCAACTGCCAGTGAGACAGTGACTGTATTTTCTCCTCTGTTTTTTCTGTTCAATAATTATTGAGTCATTGACTCATTCAAGTTCTAAACTTTTAGAATCTACTATCTACTTTTAATTTTTGAATTGAAATATTTGCTAATATGTTATTGCTAGTGAGATTTTGATTATTTATATATGCAATTAAATATTTTAATTTTTTGGTATTTATTGGCGCCGCACTCCAAAAAGGCGAGCGCCTCGCCTTAAGGCGAGGCAGGCCCTTGTCGCCTTTTGTCGCCGCGCGCCGTCCAAAACACTGGGACCACTCTAAAGGCAAACCAGGTGAACGGGAAAAGATAACCCTACTACAATGTGAAAAATTTAAATCAGTTCAGAGTCAGGTCACAAATTTTAGTAAAAGTTGATAAAGCTCTATAATTAGCCATTGGATCACTTACCCTAAAAAATGGATGAAATTAGTGAATATTTCAAACTTATGTCCTCAAAAAGATATATACACTAACCAGAATTAAGTTCCAGTAAAATTTCATTGATCACCTTTTTTTAATGAAGTGAGGGAATTTCATTGAGGCATTAAGAAGATGCAAGTAGTAGAAAAGAAGAGCACCTAAAGACAGATTCAGCCCTAGAAACAAAAGAAACTAGTCTAAGGTTAAGGAGCTGACAAAGTCCAAAAAGTTGATAGGGCAATTAAAGTTGCTTAGTTATGCCAATTAGATAACCATAGAAGACATCTAGCCTTTAGTGAGTGTGAAGGAGTTGATATCCCATCAAAATTTCATTGATAAATTAAATAACAAAGTTAATAGTGCATTGCATGGCGGCTTCACAAGTTGCAACATGCCAATGCCTTTAAGTCTGGATAAAGCTAGATTGTACAGAACAATGTAACTTGACATTGTCACACCAACTTTTAATTAGTCTTCTGCAAGTTCAGGTCAAAGCATTGTAGACCCAAACAGACAGTGCTCCACATATAACTAGTCAATCTTCGCTGATGTTCAAGTCTAACAGAACCAAGAAAATAGGCAAGCAGTAATTCATGGTAAACCCAATCGGCCTCGAATGCTTTTAATTTTAATATGATCACTCAACTTAGGTTGTCCGTTACTGGGAGCTTCAATTTGAAGAAACCCATCTACAGAAGCTTCCGTTAGGAGGGTGCTAAGTATGTTTATTCTTTATTCTTTTCCATCTCAGCTTCTTTCAGGATCAAGAAATAAGCATGATTGTCACTGGTAGTTATTTTGTATGCCCCATTGTTCCATCTAGTAATGGCCATTGGCTGATTCCGAGGATAAACCCAAATAAAATATCGAAGAATAAAAGAGAAAGTAAACCAAGTTCAGTCAGACGCTTTTGTTGGTTGTCAGAGCATATATATACTATTATTTATAGAAATGCATTATAAGCAAGGAGTAAATAAGTTAACTGTCAAAAATATAAGTAGTATTCAGTTTGCAAAGTTTTAGGAGACAGTCCTGACCTTTGTATTTCTTGAAAAGCCCCTCCCATCGGTTTTTCTCTGTAGCTGCCTTAATATGGTCCTGGCTGTAGAATGCTTCTAATGCTCCTTCAAGATGCCAATCCTTGGTCTTCAGAGTCTGAATAGCGACTTTCTCACTGTGTATAAAATATAAGGATCAAGGGAGGTAAGCTATGAAAATAAGGCCTCTCAAACTAATACACAGAATTTTTTAGCAGACATTTTAAAACGCTCAAGTAAACATTAATGTCCTCTTAGAGGATCCTGCGACAAAATAATAAGAAGTGACTTCTCATCCAATTGTAGGCACAGAGGGTCTAAAGCAATTTACTTCACAGAAAAAGCTTCTTCTCCTTTTTTTTTTTTTTTTATGAAAAGGGAACCCGCAGCCGCTACCCTTTAGGTGCGCACAGGGTAAACCCCGCTCCTGTGCAATAGCTTGCAAACCACATAGGAGAGGTAACCTGCACTAGGGAAGCCATGTGTGACGTACTCGACCCAGAAGGCAAATCCCCTACTTTCGTAGGCAAGGGTTTCGAACCTGAGACCTGCATTATGAAAGCCCCATGCTCAACCAACTGAGCCTCCCTCGCGAGTAAGAAAAAGTTTTGTAGAATATGAAAACAACAACAACATATCCAGTATAGTCCCACAAGTGGGATCTGGGGAAGGTAGGATGTACGCAGGCCTTATCCGTACCTTTGTGGCAAATAAAGCAACAGATAGTAATACACCTTGAAGAAAATAATCTACGGCATTACTAACTAATACTACTAGGGAGAATACTCTGTTACCTACAAACCTTCTATCTTAATCCTCGACCTCTACGCCTTCCTACCTAGGATCATGTCCTCAGTAAGCTGAAGCTGTGCCATGTCTTGTCTAATCACCTCCCCCGTTCTTCTTTGGCGTACCTCTACCTCTCCTAACTGATGTCATAGTTAACCTCTCACACCTGCATACTGAAGCATCCACATACCTCCTCTTCATATGCTCGAACCATATCAATATCGCTTTCCTCATCTTGTCCACCACGGGTGCCACTTCCACCTTGCCCCGTATAACTTCGTTCTTAATCATATCCCTCCTAATAAACCCACACATCCATCTGGGCATCCTCATCTCCGCTACACTCATCTTCTGAACGTGGGCATTCTTGATTGGACAACACTCCGCTCCATACAACAAAGTCGATCTAACCACCAATCTGTAAAATTTACCTTTAAGCCTCGGCGAAACATTCTTATCGCACAGTACCCTGAATGCGATCCTCTATTTCACCAACCCCTCTCTAATACGATGTGCGACATCATCATCAATCTTCTCGTCTCCTTGGATTGTGGACCCAAGATACTTGAAACTATCTTTCTTGGGTAGGACTTGTGCATTGATCTTCACTTCCACCTCCGCCTCATGCGTCATGTCACTGAACTTGCACTCTAGATACTCTATTTTAGTCCTGCTTAACCTGAAACCTTTAGACTTGGGGGTCCGCCACTATACTTCTAGTCTAGCGTTAACTCCATTGTACGACTCGTTAATTAGTATTGTGTCATCTACGAATAGCATCCACCATGGCACATCCCCTTGAATATGCCGTGTCAATTTATCCATCACTAAGGCAAATAGGGACGGGCTACAGACTGATCCCTGGTGCTACCCTATCATGGCGGGAAGTGTTCAGAGTCACCCCCCACTGTTCTAACCCGGGTCTTGGCTTCATCGTACATGGCCTTAATTGCCCTAATGTAAGCCACAAGTACACCTTTAGACTCCAAAGGACCTCCCTAGGACTTTATCGAATGCCTTTTCCAGGTCAATGAACACCATGTTGGTAATTTCTCTGAAACTTGAATTTCAAATGCTTCCGCTTTATCCCACCCCAGATCTTAACCGACTGTGGAGTAATCATTGGGAGTCAGGATCTTAACCGACTGTGAAGTGTATGTGTGTGTATGTGCCTCCGTCCCAAAATAAGTGTCACCTTAGCAAAAATCACGCCTAGTAAGAAATCAATAGATACAATGTGGGGTTTACTAAACTACCCCTATTTATTAGTAGATGTTTTTTGAGAATTGAGCAATATTAAAGAGGACTAGTTCTTTAATGCTAATGGAGGCCATAGTTGGAAACACATGCCAATTTTTGTCTTGAATTTCTAAGGTGACACTTATTTTGGGACAATTCTTTTTACTAAGGTGACACTTACTTTGGGATGGAGGGAGTATGTACACACACACACACACACACACACACACAAAAAAAAAAAAATATATATGTATTATACATAGGGGAAGAGAATTACAAGGTGGGGAATCGAATCCCTATGAGCAAATTGGAAGTTCAGGTAGCTGACCAGTTGGGCTACTTTGAATCCCCTTGTGACATATATCAAAATTCATGGTTCCACCTAATAAAGAACCAACAACAACCTAAACTTATGTTTAATAACCAGGATATATGAATCACTGTGATACTTAGACATGTCAAAGAAAATAATAGCATAAAAATAAAAAAACAGGTAAATAGATGCTTCTTTTGCCTTATATTTAAGATGCGCTAAAGGCTGCTGAATTTCAACATTCGGCTCTATGTTGATGTCCATATAATTGTAATCAATGCTTATATGTTCAGAGAGACGAGTGACATTACAACGTACCAGTGAAATCCCACAATGTGGGGTCTGGGGAGGGTAAAGTGTACGCAGAACTTACCCCTACAATGTAAGGAGGCTGTTTCCGAAAAACCCTCGGCTCAAGAAGAAAGCATGGCAAAAAAAGGTCAGATAAGGACAAGTAATTCAAAGCAGTATGAAAATGAAATGGAGCAAGATCGAAGACCATGATAAACAATCTGAAAAAAAAGAATAGATAAATAAAATACTCGAAGTACAAGAAATAACAGATAGTAGCAGAAAATCAAGGACAAGAAACTATAGGGAAAAACTGAAAATACTAAGTAGGATGACGAAAATAATACTTAACCTACTGGGAAGGAAATTACTACTAGTCCTACCACTAGCCTTCTATCCTGATCCTCGATCTCCACACCCTCCTATCTAGGGTCATGTCCTCTCTAAGCTGAAGACTTGTCATGTCCTGCCTGATCACCTCTCCCCAATACTTCTTCGGCCTGCCTCTACCCCTCCTCCAGCCCTCCATCGACAACCTCTCACATCTCCTCACCGGGGCATCTGTGTCTCTCTGCTGGACATGTCCGAACCATCTCAGTCTCACCTCTCGCATCTAGACAAGTGACATTGTTTAATATTATATTTTACCCAATTTATTCTTATGATGGATTTATGCAGTAAATGAACTTCCTAAGCACTGAAAGGTAGCATCAAATTTAAACAGTGATAACAAATGATTGCCTTATTAATTATCCTATTCCTATATTTTAGAGTTTTACATTTCTAGTTTTTAGGATTTTGTTGTAATTTTCTCCTCCGATTTAGTTCTGTTTGGATAGTTCTTACCGTTTCTGTGTTGGTTTTTTTTCCTTAAAAAAAAAAAAAAAAAAAAAGAAAGAAAGGAAAAAAAAGCACAGAAATGGAGTCCAGCTTAAATTCTGTGTTGTATAAATTCTTTACATACTCAGCATAGAGTCAATAAAGATAAACTCTCTCCAACCATTCTGTCATGAGTCATATACTTCATATGGTATCAAGAGCCATTTTAACTCTCACGAGTCCAGCTTTTTTTTCTGTGACAGCCCTCCCACCCTTTCCATTGAATGTCTTCAAACATCTCCGTCCTCAATTCTGATGCCACAACACAATTACCGTTTAATTTAGTTCTAACCCAGGTACCATCAAATTAGCTGGCAGCCACAGTTTCTACCCTTGGTAAGCTCAAGTTACCATGCTTATGTGTGGTCACAACCTTTATGGCCATCTTGATGATCCTCACCTGCCCCTACTCGCATAGTGTCTCAAAACAGTCAAGATATCAAAAATCCTAAGTTCGTTACATGGTATCGCCAAGGTCAGGTAATCCAAAATACTATCTTAGTGTCAGTTGATCCAACACTTGTTGTTACTGTTGCCGATCCAGTCACTACCAAGGGTGCCTGGGATGCTTTGCAGTACTGCGTATGCAAACAAATATCAAGCGAGAATCCTTAGTATGCGTGATCATACAGCTCATCTCTCCAAATAGCCTTCCTGTTGCTGATTCTCTCCACCAAGTTCAATCTCTATGTGTTGAACTTGCCACTATCAAAGCTCCAATGTCTAACAAAGCTCCAATGTCTAAAGAAGAATCATCCAAAACACTACCATACACGCCTTTTCTCGGCAAGCTACCCTCGCCTACCTCATCTACAGGTATTTTTTCCGCCCGCACGTGAGATCAGATCGACTACTCCATGAAAGACAGGAGAGAAGAATTCAGTCTCCCCTATTATTTCCATTCTCAATGGTTGGTCAGTTGACCAGAATGCATTGATTTATCGGATCGATTTTTGTAGTCAAGTTCCCTGGACGACACGACAGTCTCGTTTAGATAGTACCATCAACTGGAGAACCTACTACGAAGTTCTGGGAGTTAAGAAAGAAGTTTCAAGCTTATACTCGTCACTGGTTGAGAACGAGAATTGAACTGTATTAGATTGAATCTCCTGTTGTTTCTCAGTAGCTCAGTCTATGTCTCACCTGGCAACTCCAGACTTGAGTCAAGGAACCACAACAATTGAACGGGATTCAAAATTCCAAGGCTCGAAGACCTCTGAGACATGGAATAGTACTTTAAGGATATTCATGCCTCAAAAGCGCAATCCATTTTAGAAGGTGGAAATGCATTTTAACAGGACCATTTATAACCAACTTATTTGATAATACTTCCACCCTTTCTGACCTCTATCAACTGAGTGACGAATTGGGTAACCCATGCAGTGGGCCTCGCCCCACAAGCACCCAAATTTCCTTTTGCTCTTCCTTCAGTTTGCCTCCACGAACGCGCCATTTAGGAGCACTACTCATATTCTAAAGACACTACTTCAATTCAAGTGCAAGACCCCCCTTCTATTGCATAACGTAAAAGTTAAAAACAGAGTACCAAAGTGATTTTAGTCAAAATCCTCACTGGACTTGGAGCTGACATCAAATTTTTGGTCGTTATCCATGAAAGAGATTCTACAATCTCTTACGAAGAATAGAGACATTGCTTTTGCTAATTCGAATTAAAAAGTTGACTACAAACATCCCCTAAAGCATGAAAAGTCAAGAAGCCGCTATCAACTCCAATTACTGGCGCTATTGCAGAGAGGACAAACACAACTCCTCACAAGGAAACAACCCTAACAAATGTTAGGTACAAATGTCCTTCCCACTAATACAGAATCTTGTATCTGCTGCTTTGATGAGGTTAATCCATGATTCTACAGAAAAGTTTCTTCTTCTCTCAATAAACTCGTACCAAAAACAGGGAAATTGTCGTGTAGCTTGATTAGTTCAACAGACCATTCTCTGGCTACAACATATGTTTTCCTCTCCATCATTTTTGGAGTTGATGGTGTTATGTATATCAGATTTAAAGTTCACATCGCCATATTACTCAAGTTACTGTATAAATAAAAAGATCCACTATCTTCAACAACAAAGAGGTCATCAATAGGTGGAAGAAAGCTAGGAAAGGAACCATGGCATCCATATTCTTTTATGCAACTCGTCCTAAATAACCAAAACATTTTTCCGTTACTCTCCTGGTGCATGCATATCTCATCACAATATATGGTACAGAGACATTAGAGAAGCATACACTGTTAATTAGCTTGTGAAACTCCAAAGTGTATCGCATATGGGGCAGAGGGAGTATAAAGTACCATGTTGACTTGTTGAGTTTTAGGTCTACAAACACTAAAACTGGTACAGACAAGTAATGCATTTCTCAACACAACCTCACACCAGAATCAATTATGATAACTCTAAGAAACTAAATGACTCCCATGATGCGATTAAATGATTAAATGGATGCCTACACATCAACAAATGGGGTTAGCATTTTCCCAAAGAAGTAGCAAGAACGTCTCACGCTATATTTCTTTAATTCCAAATGCAATATCTTCAATTAACTCATTACATTATCTACTATACAATCATGGGTTATGACCATAGCTCCCAGCAGGGGGAGATACAAAGAAAAATCGGACATAACCATAAAGTAACAAAGCATGCTTACATCAGCAAATTTAATTTTCAGTCCACTAGGAATCGAAAAACGACCACCTAAACACAATAACCTTAATGGAATAACAGGAGATTCAATCTAATACAGTTCAATGTTTGCAGAATATGGGAAATGCCATGTTGCCTCCAAGGCTTTTTTTTAGTGGTAAGAGTGTCGCACATGATGTGTGGATTGGATACACGTCACAGGTTCAAACTCTAATGTAGACAAAAGCCTGAAGAAGACAAGGTATAGGGGTGGGTCGATTATCTACCAAGTCTCAAACAGAGCACCCCCGTCCCTCGGGAATTTCTCGATTATCAAAGACAAAATATGGGAAATTGAACGTACCCAAATTAAATTTAACTCTCACTAACTAAAAACTGATTACTTGTCATGAAAATTTGCATCCAAGATACTACAATCCCCAGAACTCTAATGACTTCTTTTGGAGGGTATAACAGGAAAATCAATTATGACTTTTTTTGGATGAGGTCTTATTCAACACAAGGCACTCCTTTCCTTTTTTGTGCCTAAATGAGTTTATTAAGATTTACATACTAAGAGTTTTCAGATTAAGTGACATTTAGGAGAAATTTAGACGTTTGGCGGTGGAGCATTTGGCTACCGGTTCAACCGAACCTGATATTATTGACATAGAAGATAGATACTTCTATATATGTGAAAAACCACAAATATTTTACAAATATTAGATTCTGAACCCATAATTTCAAAGATACTATGAGTTAAGTGCTAAGAACTTTAAAAGTTGAACCCATCAAGTTTAAATCCTGAATTCGCCTATTTAATTAGTGGTTCATGATTTTACCATCTTGGTATCCTCACAGTACAGAGTTGAGAAATCTCAGATAGTCACTCAACTAATAGTTATTATCTCAGAAAGTCAATTGGAATCAAGAAGAAATGTGACTTTCTGAGATAATAACTATTTAGTTAAGTGATCATCTGAAAAATCAACCCTCACAGTATAGCCAAAGGAAAGCATACAAAAGCCCGTGGAACTAACACATATAAAACAAGAACGAAATCGAAATTCAGTGAGATTTAGTGTTACACAACAAAAGCACCTTGCCCCAGTTACAGACATGAATTGCTGAACTTTCTCCTTGCGCGCAAACCCCAGCTTGTTCTGCAATGAAAAAGTAAACAAACTACAATTAGCTGGAAACTATTTAAAAAAAAAAAAAAAAAAAAAAAATTGGCATGTAGAATCAATCAGAAACTTGTAATTAGCATACTACTAGAGGTGTATTCAGTATGGAGGAAAATATTTTCCAGAAAATGTTTCCGATTTTCCGATGTTCGGTTGGTCAAACTTTTTGAAAAATATTTTCTCTAGGAAAACAAGTTCCATAAGCTGACATTCCAAGTTCATTGTCTCCTCCCCACCCACCCAACACTCCCAATCCCCACCACCCACCCAACACCCCTAATCCCCAACCCCCACCCCTTGACCTTCGCAACACCCCTCCTCATCCTAATCCCATAGTGTTTTGCTAGACTATATTTAAATACTTTTGAGATAATATTCTTTCACTTACTTACCGAACATTAGAAAATAAGTAAAGAAACTACTTATTTTTCAAGAAAATTCTAAGGAAAATATTTTTCAACCACAACCTCTAATTGTCAAACTATCAGTAACTGAAAAGGTTGTTTAATGAAACAAGATCCTGGAAGGAAACAATCAGAACTCACCATTTTTACGAAGTGATGGAAGAAACCTTAAATGTTCCTTGTTTTAGAAGATGATGATGATGATAGTGTGTGTTTCAATTCCTCTACTGCTACGTATACAATCCCTTTTCTTTCTTTCTTTTTTTCTGTTAATTGGGGGGTATGACATGCTTATAATTGGACTAAGCCATAAATTGTGGTGAGCGCATGGTATTTTATTCAAATAAAAGGCGAAAGAATAGTTCCCAGTTTTGCTTCCCGCTTGTTTGCCCTTTTTGTTTCCGTTCGTCTCGTTCATCTCTTTTTTTTTTTTTTTTTTTTTTTTTTTTTTTTTTTTTTTTTGTACCTTCGGAATGCGTGTGGCAATTGAGGGTCTTTGAACTAATTTTAACCAATGTCTTAAGTTCTAGTTGGTCCGTTATTTCCTAGAAAGAGAACAATAAAAAAAATATATAATAACCCGACCCTAAAATTTCACACATGTGATTAGAATTGTGTTTTAAACCTTTGGATAAGTTTGAATAACCATTTGAGACTTGTTGGTATGATTGGGGTTGAAACCCAAGAGCTTGGAGGTATTAAAACATACTTGGAACCAAACGAAAGATTGTAAATTTTTACTGGTCTCTGGTGCATCGTGATCGCAAGACAAGACACAGAGATAATCACATGGGTCGACTGATCAAGGAGAAATATTCTCCACGATCGCGATCCATCAACTACGAACGCGAAAGTCAACATTATTGACTCACCGCGCCAACGCGAAAGAAGGATTATGGTTGGGAAGGGTAACTGAATAGTTAACCTCGGGCCAACGCTATTTGCAAATGAGAAACGATTTTTGCAACCGTGATGGCCAGAATAAGTTGTGCTCCTCAGTCGCAAGGCTTGGTATCGCGATCACGATGAAGGACATAGTTGGGTATAAATTTGAATAGTGACAAAAATGGATCTAGCTTTTACCATTTTTGGCAAAGAGGAGCTCGTAAGTGTTGATTTCAATCTGAATCATTGTGGCAACTAATTCTGTGACACACTTGGATGATTATATTAAATTTTGGCTGGATTTTAATCATAGAATCAAGTGATTAAATTGGAGATTTTGGGCCTAATTCCTAAAATAGAAAATTAGGGATTTGACCTAGTATATGAAATCAAGATTGGAACTTAATTATAGACATAAAATCGTGAGGTGATGGATAATTCGGTTCTATAAATTATTTCGAGGGTTGACTTTTTGATTGATTTTGCATTGGCTTTGACCTAGGCTCGACCTAAAAATATGAGAATGATCCCCCACTTGTATAATTGACATCGTTAATTGATATTTTGTGTAGAGTGAGGCCGTTGGAGGTCGTATTAGAGATAATTAGACATTTTAGATCTTTTTATGATTTACATGTTTTCTTAAAATGGTTTAATCAGTTAAGCATTCCCCTATCGGGTAGTCGCTCTTTGGGTTCCTGTCGGATTTGGGTTATGACAAGCTTGGTATCAGAGCTTATGTTTTAGAGTCCTGTGAGTCAAGGAACAGTATCTCGGAGAGTCTTGGTTATGAATATGTTTTAGACATCATTACTTATAAAGGGGAGTGGGGCATATTAGGATGTTTTTACCTTTTTTTTTTTTTTTTTTGGTAACTAACTGAATTTTATTAATCACCAAAATGAGCTTTACAAATCACAACATAGCTACATCACAGCTTGTTGTTTCTCAACCAAATAACAGAACCACAAAGCAAATCTAACACAACCTGCTAAAATAAAGAGGCTTAACTCCCAGGGAGGGTATCCCATTAAAAACTAAGTTCTGCAGGTACACATGCTATATCTCTAGCCAATGCAGTAGATTCTCTTTCAACTTTCTCAAATACTCGAGCATTCTTCTCAGTTCAGACATAATAGATGGCTTCAGTCAATCTGCTCAATACCTTAGCCTTCCTGGAATTCCCTTTAGTTACTTGCCGGATCTAATGATGTTGTTGTTTACTATCCATAAGAACTAGTTCTTGTAGCCAAACTAGCAAACTTCGCACGGGACAAAGAACAACATGTTTCGTAGTTCAGTCAGTAATGACTAGTAATGTTGCATATGGTGTGCAAGAATATCCCACAAGTTTATGTGGCAACTATGTCTACAATTAATTTGAAGTTGAGTGTGCGCCTCTACAATCATGAAAAGACAATAAATGACAGTGCTTACCAAGCTACAATTATATAGTTATAAGTGTGTTTACTTATGTAGTAAGTGTTACGAGTTTAAGGATTTGTTTTGTGGATGTTTTAAGGATTTTGAGAAGTATGGACATAACAAAAGGAAATTTGCCTTGATTTGTAATGAGCTCGTGGAGAAATATTCTAGTGCGGCAATATCAAATATAGGTGTATATTTTCTCCGATTCATACTATATGGTGTTTTTAGCTTTTACATTTAGTTCAGAATAAATGATATTTGACATAATCAAGAAGGTATTAAAACTTTTCTTTCAAATTTATTTAAATAAGTAAATTTTCACATAACCAATAAATTATATTAAAAATTATTTAGTGAAAGCACTTTTACTTTTTATGGTGAGTAGATTTTTTAAGAGATATGCCGAAAGCCCCAAGCAAAAATCATATAATATGGCCAAAAAGAGATATTTATGTGTGTATATGATTAGCAAAGCATTGAGAGGCGTGCTGAATGAGAGGAAGTGAGAGAATGCTGCGTGCTTCATGGTTGAGGGACAATGCTGACTACGAGGTATCCATGATGATGTTGATAGGCTTAGTTGCTATAAAGCTGAGTTAATTTCTTAATCCAGTAGTGACGCTGCAATGACCAGTCGAAACTTGTATTTTCATACTTTTATCGAGTGGAGCATCTCATCATTACCAATTCGCTTATACTTTCTTGGCTTCTTCAAAATTTGCTACTCCCTCCGTCCCACCTTAGTGAAAAACATACTCCTTCCGTCCCATAATAAGTGTCACCTTAGCCAAAAACACCCATATTAAGAAATTAATAATGCAATGTGATGTTTACCAAATTACTCCTATCTAATAAAAATAAATTACTTTTCCTCTTGATTAGAGCACGCACAATTAGTGAACCTTTTGACATTGAGAATCAAACAATACCAAGTTATCATGTGGCTTATTATCATTTAGATGCGACTTTAACATGTCTTTTTGTCTAAGGCTAAAATTGAAAAAAACTAGCCGATTTATATCTTTGTTTCCTAAGGCGATACTTATTATGGGACAAATTTTTTTGGCTAAGGTGACACTTATGTAATGAACAAGAAAAGGAATAGCCTTAATCGTCAATTGATGGACACCATGAATTGGTCCGGTTCGGAGCAATGGCCTTGACGCCCGAGCCAAAACTTATCAATAACTTAAGAATTTGAGTGGTTACAAAGTAAGAATGTAAGAGTAAGGAGAATCAGATGCCCTAATGAGAGGATTCCCCTCTATAATATAGTACAAGAGATAAGGTTCTAAATGGTAACTAAATCTGTTAAGGAGTTAGTGATCCCGATGATCTCGGGTGCCTCAACGGTTGATAATGTGACGGTCGGTGCAACGGGCAGAGAGAAATCCTTTACAGGTCGAATTTCTCGCGTTCGTGTCAACTAGCGTCCCTCCGGTTTACGATCTCTCAGGCTTTATTCCATTCGACTAGCTGAACCCGAACCGGCATTACATCTCAAAGCCAACTCTCATATCTTGCTCCAATCTTCCATCGACGGACCCAAACATTTTACCCCGATTTATACCGTATACAATAGTAGTACAACTGTCCTAATTATTTACAAATGTAATTTATTTTTTGCGCTTTTCCCCTTTGTTTTTGCTTTTTGACTTTTGGACCTTCGGTTTTTAGATTTATATAAAATCAGCCTCTTGGAGCTATAATTGATTTTTTTTTAAAAAAGAAAAAGGAAAAAAGAAGAAGCCTCCATTACATATATGAGTTAACCACTTAAATTATATGACCTCCTTTGATTATATATATTAGCCTCAATAAGCCGTAGAACATCAATGTCTGTTTCCAGTAATGCTGATGTGTATAATAAAATAGGAAGGTATATTTTATGTGATTAATTTATCTACGTAATGAGTGCTTAATCGGAACATACCATAAACATTCTAATTGAACTTAGGGCAAAATCCTCCAATTTTTACACCTCAAAATAATTAATTTAAGGCTAAAATCTATTGAGTAATCATAATATATAATGAAAATTGGTTTGAAATACTTACCCCAACTCAATGACGAATTTCTCTCAGAAAATCACACTTAGGCGACCTCAAAAATCCCAAAAAAATGTGTTGGAACGAATTCAAAATTCAAGAAACGGCTTTATACCTTGTGAAACCTTCTACGCAATCGTAACAAGGCCTTCCGCGATCGCAAAGAGCAATCTAGTGGATCCTTGCGCGTTCGCGACCAGCCTCACGCGACTGCAATGACCAACAAACCCGACCATACGTGATCGAGGTACCGACCCTCACAATCGCAAAGGTCTGCACCAACCAGGAAAAAATAAAATTTGCTATGTTTAAATTGTGGGCTTTTGGTTCCAAAAACCAGCCGAGCCCCTCGAACTCTAACCCCAACCTCTCAATTAGTTATATTAACTTGTACAAAGTGTAGAATCCTAAAATGAAGTGTTAAAACTTAAAATTAAGAGTCAAGTTGTTACAGTAAAGCCATGATCCAGGTCAATATGGCGGAGAGAAGGCCCAAATTGTACTTAGCCCAGATCTACATCCAAAGTTTGGTGTACTTTAATGGGAAAAGACATGACTTGTGTGTCATTTCAAACTAATCCCATATTGACGACACCTTGCTTAATCCCACCATGAGTCCGGTCGGCCCAAATTAATGCCAAAAAATGGCCGGCCAGCCCAATAGCCTAGGCGCTTTAAAAAGAAAAAAAGAAGACTTTTTGTGGCGATTAAGTCGCCACAAAAACGTAGCCACTAAAGGCTGCTAAAGAAAAATCAGGCTTTTTAGTGGCAATTAAAAAAGTCGCCACTAAAGGTTAAATATCCCAAAACATGTATAATATGTGTATATTTGGTAAGAAATACCCCAAAATATGTATAATATGTGTATAATATGTGTATATTTGGTAAGAAATACCCAAAATATGTATAATATGTGTATATTTAGTAAGTATATACAAGAATGATACATTTTTATATACATATGTTGGAATTATATATACACTTTATATACAAGAATGATACAGTTTGTTTATATACATATGCTGAAATTAATTATACAGTTTATATACAAGAATGATGCAGTTTATATACATATGCTGGAATTAATACACTTTATATACAAGAATGATATGCTGGAATTAATCATGCATTTATTATACATAAATTATACGTTAATTATACATTTATTATACACATGTTATACAATAATGATATGATAATTTTTTTTACATATACAATAGTGATACATATTATACCACAATGATACGGTTTCTATGATACATTTTTTATACATATGATACACTTTCTATACAAGACTGATACAGTTATATACACATGTTGGAATTTTATATACACTTTCTATATAAAAATGATACATATTATATACAAAAAGATACAATTTTCTATTTTATAATACACATTATATACACAAATGATACATATTATATACAAAAATTACACATACCTTAGTGATTCATATTTTATATCGTTTCTATACATTAGAGATAGGTACTGATACATATTTTTATACACAAATGATACATATTATATATGTTTTGGGATGTTTAACCTTTAGTGGCTACTTTTTTAATTACCACTAAAAAGCCTGATTTTTCTGTAGCAGCCCTTTACTGGCGAATTTTAGTCGCCACAAAAAGATTGTTTTTCTAAGCGCCTGGGCTTTTAGTGGCGACTTTTTAAATCTTTTGTGGTGACTTTTAGTCGCCACAAAAGACTTGCTACAGATTTTGGCTAGCAGATGGAAATAGTTTATATGGGCTAATTTTCATTTTTTTGCGCGGAGTGCCCTTCTTTTGGGGTGGTCTTTAAATTTTGCCCCTCATATTTGTGGTCTTTAAATTATGCCCCTCATATTGCTGGTCTTTAATTTTTGCCCTTCGCATTTACAACTTTGAGCTTTCGGCGAAATAATGAGGTTCGAGTTCGAACCCCGCTCAAGCATAAATTAAAAAAAATCGCAAGAGACAAGGTTTGGGTCGCGTGTATGCCGGACAAGATACTTTTGTTAAGGAATTACACATTTTATCTGGGACCCGAAGATACTACGCCTTATGGGCAAACTTGGCATAAGATGCGGTCCGGCATAACTTTGATAATTCCTTCACAAAGTTATGCGGTGGGGGCATACTTTTAATGGGCAAACTTTTTATGCGGACCCGAGTGCATAACTTTTGTGAAGAAATTTTCAAAGTTATGGGACCCCATATATTACGCTAAGTCTCGCCCCATAAGGCATAAGTATGAGTCGGTCCGCATAACTTTGGTAATTCCTTCACAAAGTTATGCCGGGGCATACTTTAATGGCAAACTTTTATCTGGATCCGCATAAACTTTTGAATGAATTATCAAGTTATCGGACCGCATACTTATGCCAAGTCTCCGCCGATAAGGCATAAGATGCTTGTGTCCCAGATAACTTTGGTAATTCCTTCACAAGTTGTATGCCGTTGGGGCATAGCGAAATTTAAACTTGCCTTGCGAATTTTTTTTTAAAATTTTGACCGCGTGGTTCGAACTCCGAACCTGGGTTTTAAAATTAAGGGCAAAATTTAAAGATTTCAAATATGAGGGGCAAAATTTAAAGACCACCCCAAACGAAGGGCAATTCTGCGAATTGCCCGCTAATTTTTGGGTTTGGGAATAGATGGGCCAGCGCGTGGGATTATTTATGGCCCAGCGGCGATTTGTGTCCTTTCCCCTACTTTAATTGCCTTCTGGTTTGAATCATATATTAACTCATTATTATTAGCAAAATAGAACTATCATCAATTTCAACCAAAAAAAAAAAAAAAAAAAAACTTCCCTTTTCTATTTTATATAATCCTATTTTCTTATTAATCTGTTTTAACAACAAAAATAACAAATTCAGTGTAACCCCATAAGTGGGGTATGAGGACCTTTGTGGGTAGAGAGACTGTTTTCGATAGATCCTTGGCTCAAAAGAACTGCTTTCGAAGCCTTATTAGTATAATTTGGAAAAATAATATTTCTATATTTAGAAATAATGTAGTTTAGTTACACAATCATGTCTACAATACTCCCTCCGTTTCAATTTATGTGAACCCATTTGACTAGGCACGACATTTAAGAAAGAGGGAAGACTTTTGAAACTTGTGGTGCAAAATAAGTCTTGAATATTTGTGTGGCTGTAAATCATTCATAAAGTGAATTTGTTTTCAAATTAGGAAAGGGGTCATTCATTTTAACACGGACTAAAAAGAAAATAGGTTCACATAAATTGAAATAGAGTCAGTAACAAGTTTCAAAATTTTTTTCCCCACAAATTCCATGCTTAATCAAACATTTTCGCATAAAATGTGATGGAAGTGGAAGAATAAGTAGAAAATTCTAATAAATGAAACATAAGGAGAGAGAGTGCATGTTGTAGGCCTGTAAGAATGTGTTTGGTTTAAGATTTTTAAAACATAAGCAAGCAACAGCCCGGTTTCATGATTGGACGGACGGTGGGCGAGTAGTACGGAATCCATTGCGCCCATATTCATGCCATCTTCCTAATTCCAAACAACTACTCTATTTATTTTTGTAGTATAACACTCTCCAATTAAGGTCATAATAACTAGCTATTCATCTAAACATGTCAAAGTCAATCAGTCGTAGTAATGGTGGTAGTGGCGGTGGTGATAGTTTTAGGACGGAGTTGCTGTCTCCTGCTGCTCAGTCTGTGGTCGATCACTCCATGCCTTTGGGGTCGTCGAATACATGGAAAGTCAACACCAGCGATTTCCATCTTCCACAACACCGCTCTTATGATCATCAATCTTTCACTTTCCTTCGTCTACTTCGCGCTTTCAGTAATTCCTCCTTCTCTCTTCCTTTTCCAAATACATGTTTTTCAATATACTTGTTATCGCCTCCACATTTTTGTTTGATTGCAAGACATATATCGAAAGTACTTTAACAAGATTTTCAAATATGCCGTGATATATATAACATTTTTATGATCATACGAGTATGCTATTAAGATAAATTGAAAAAATAAAAAAGTTTTTATAATAAAAATATACCTTTTTTAGAAAGAAGTTGGAAAAGGAAAGAATATTCTCCATCCATCCCACTTCATGTGATGCACTTACTAAGTGGAGTGGAGAGTTAAAGTAATTTTTCTTTGATCGTTATTTTTTACATACATCTTTAAATTATTTTGAATTGTTTGTTATTGTAACTTATAATACTTTTTATATAATACTACATATGCAAATTTTATTTCAATAAAAATAAATATTTTATATCTGAATTCATCCAAAAGATTAGATAATTTGACTTTTGTAATCCAAATAGTCTCACATAAATGGGTAGGGAGGGATGGAGTATATAAAATGGAACAAAGAGTGGAGGGCACCTTTCTCTGCGATGTGTCAGCCTTTTATTTGGTGTTTATTGAGTATATTTTATTGTTATTATAATGTTTTAACTGCTCTTTGCGTTGACAATTGCCTAATGTATTGATAGTTGCCTTTCCAGGAATCATTTTATTTTTGGTTCTTTATTTTTCTCAAAATAGAGATCTTTGTTGAACATATTTTTGCAGAGTTCTTGCATTTCTCGAGCTGTAGCATTTTAGTGGAGCAAAATGTATCCTCATGTGCCCACCAGATGCTAATTATTTATCATACTAAATATAGCCCAACTTGAATTTAGAGTTTTGGATCCATTAACTATGATTCAAAGGGATTAAACTTGCTAAATAAACTAGCAAGTTTATAATTCAAGATTGATTAGCAAAAGCTTACAGTGCGATTTCATTGGGACTAGTTTCATGAAATGTACTCCTAAAAGTTCAAAATTCCTGGTTTATATTTTCTTTTATGTCCGGGCACTCAAACATTATTTTTTCTTCTTCCATAAGGCAATTTTTTCCCAGTCTATACCATATTTTAGTTGGTATGAGAGTGGAAATGGTCATATGGCTCCTGGCTAGTTATTTATTACATCTTCAAACTAATGGAAGAGGAAAAGGGGTAGACTATCAATGGTTGTATTCAAATCCGTTACTTTCTTGAATTATGTACAAGCATAGAGTTGCTTTTTTGAGTAAATGAAAAGAGAATTCTTGGCAAAGAAGAATTTTAAAAGTGGAATTGCAAAAACATTGAATACTCCAAGAACAATTGTGAGGGGATGGATCATGTAACAGATTATGATAGTTGTACTTCCAATCATTTCGGGCTAAGGTCGTTATGTCTTGAAGTAACTTTAAACCATTCAATCTCATATTTGTAAACAAAAATTGGCCAAATTTGTTTCCCTTTTGCATAGAAAACTAATGTGTTCGATATATTCAAGAGTTTCAGGTGTTCTTGATCTATTTGCTCTAGATTATTAATCCTGTTTAATTGTTAAGAAGGGGTTGGTAATTAAACTAGGGGTTGAGGACTATTTGTGAAGTCACTAATTTTCAGTTGAAGAAACAATAGTTCACTTGATAATCTGTAAAGCAGGCAACAAAATCCATCTTCATTGGACCAACATTTGCTCTTACATGGACTTAAGAATGATACTTAAAGTAGCTAATTTCAGATAACCAAACTCATTGTTTTGGATAAACAAAGTTCCCATTGTCATTTTCACTTCTTTTTTCTTTCAAATCTTGCCTGATTGCTTTTTGTAATCTCTTAATCATCAATAGGGAATCAGAAAAGAGTTGCTGAATACTACAAAAATCAACAAAGGCTGCTTGAAGGATACAATGAGATGGACACAATTAATGAATGTGGTTATTTACCTGGAAGTCTTACCGAGGTAATTACTGTCTTCCACATTTTCGAGGAATGGATGATTCTCATCAATTTAATCATCACAATTTTTGTTAAATTAACTTTCTGCTATTTTAGTGTTCAGAAGCTCTTGTTGTTATTCTCTTTTGTTGTTCATAAAGCTAACATTTGCAGTTTCAAATAGACCTTGGAGGCCGTGATTTCTTCTCGTCAACAACAATCTTTTTCCATATTTACTTGAGTGTACATTAGGACTTCCAGTCAAATTCTTAGGTTTCTTGAATCTTAATATTCTGTTACTGCTATTTATAATAAGATTCAACTTATTAATAGTGTAGGGCTGATGTCGTTTTTCCTATCTAACAATAATGTTTGCCAGGATGAAATGAAGAAACTAGCTAAGGGTGAAAGCATGGCGATTTATGTGTCAAACGCGGCAAATATGGTTCTTTTCATTGCTAAAGTCTACGCTTCTGTTGACAGCAGATCACTGGCTGTAATTGCGTCGACTTTAGACTCCCTATTAGACCTCTTATCTGGATTTATTCTGTGGTTCACTTCTCATGCAATGAAAACACCAAATCAGTACCGCTATCCAATTGGAAAGAAGAGAATGCAGCCAGTGGTAAGTTTTTGTTAACACTGCAACATTCTGAGATTTATGTTGGATTGTCCTACATTGGTTTTGGGAATGATTTGTTGTCTCGTTATATTGTTTTGGGCAACCCACACCTCATGATTAGCTTTTGGAGTTGAGTTAGGCCTAATGTCCATTTATTCTTAACAATTTATCACATGCATTGTTTCTGCTTTTTAGCTGCTTGACAGGTACAATCCTTATCTCAGGATATTTCTCCAAAAATAGAGTTAAGAATAGAAAAGAGCATCTTCCCTTTAGCTCTATAGTTAAGAATGAAAATTTTTAACTTTATGTTGCAAGTAAACCAGTATATATATTTTGCTTGGTTGCATCGTTGTATAGATTATAACCAGTATATATATTTTGCTTGGTTGCATCGTTGTATAGATTAACATGAACCTTTCTACCACGCTGGGGATGTTGAACTAATCTGCTACACTATTTTCAGGGTTTAGTTGTCTTTGCATCCGTAATGGCGACCTTAGGACTACAAATATTGTTCGAGTCCGGTAGACAACTCATAACTAAGGTATGTAATTGGTCCTACTCAGCTGTGTCATGATATGGATGTGTTTGTCTAAGTTGTAAAAAATAATGCCGAAATGATGAAGCAATATTCCTAAGATACATATTTTCTGATATCATGTTATGAAAAATGGAATTTGGAATTCATGAGGATTTTCCTGGGCTATGCAAAGAGATTAAAGCTTATGCTCTCAACCAGCGTGGGACTCTAATAGTATT
The DNA here is from genome assembly GCF_029784015.1 of Lycium ferocissimum. NCBI lineage: Eukaryota > Viridiplantae > Streptophyta > Magnoliopsida > Solanales > Solanaceae > Lycium > Lycium ferocissimum. The sequence goes on from NC_081350.1 coordinate 62,014,721, forward strand.
CATAGTTCCTTCTTCTCCTAAAAATCAGCAGCCTCGAGTTTTTTCTAGATTTTGTTCTTCTAGAGTTGATTTTAATTATTTATAGAGTTCAACAGTACTCCTCTGTCTTAGGTAATACTTTTTTTTAACATTGATGGACAAGTTATATTGTTGAAAATCACCACTAATTTATATGATAAATGTGATATATCTTATTTATGATGTGAGTACGTAGGACAGGTAGTTCATTTTAGGAGAAAAGGAAAGGCAAAAAAAAAGAAGCTAAATCGCCACTAAAAGCAAGTTGCAGTGGCACACTCTCTAAGCCATGTATAGTGATAAACCAGGCATTTTTGTTCTAATTGAAAACGACTAGCTTTGATACTATGGATGTAGCACGGTTAATAAAAAATATTACCACAGAGTACAATTCGTATTATAGGACTGAATTGTGATTGTTATATGTCTTACACTTTACACCAATTCGTTTTCTGATTGTATGCTACAAAATCAGTCTCATCCTGATAGGGACCATGAAAAGGAAAAATGGATGATTGGAATTATGGTTTCTGTCACTGTGATAAAGTTTGTGCTTATGGTCTATTGCCGAAGATTCAAAAATGAAATCATAAGGGCCTATGCTCAAGACCATTTCTTTGATGTAATTACCAATTCAATCGGATTAGCGACAGCAGTCTTAGCCATCCAATTCTACTGGTGGATTGATCCTACTGGAGCTATCATTGTGAGTTCACAATAACAGCGTATGGTTCTTTAATATGTATACATTGTCTGTTGATTAATCTTATTAATCTCTGTTGTGCGCTTTCAGATAGCGCTCTACACAATGGGCACGTGGGCAAGGACGGTGCTGGAAAATGTGTGGTCACTTATTGGAAGAACAGCTCCACCAGATTTTCTTGCAAAGTTGACCTATCTAGTATGGAATCACCATGAAAGGATCAAACACATTGACACAGTTAGAGCATATACTTTTGGGACACATTATTTTGTGGAGGTTGATATAGTGCTGCCTGAGGATATGTTTCTGAACCAGGCACATAATATTGGTGAAACACTGCAGGAAAAGCTGGAGCAACTTGTTGAAGTTGAGCGAGCTTTCGTCCATATAGACTTTGACATCACTCACAAGCTAGAACATAAGACTCTGATCAAATCAAACTAACGTTTATATATATCTGTGGTGGTTGGCTGGAGTAATTTTCAAAATAACATCTGCTTAATTCCTACTTACCATAGTTTTTTTGTTCATTATTCGCCATATTGGATCGGTGGAGCTTTATCATCCGTGCAAGTTGAGAGCTTTATCGTGTTTATGTGTCCTTCACCTCTATCTTCTGAGGCCTGTTTCCTCTACTGTCTCCTCTTTACTTCATTTTTTTCTCATTGAAGCTTTTTTTATGTTTCATTTCTGTCTAAGTGCAATCAATTCAATCTGAATTGAATCTGTTATTGATGACTATCTAGGGATAGATCTGTAGACAATAAAATTTGTGACAAGAAAAATTATCCAGACTAGAAAATATTGCAACATTGTAGTATTTTATTTCAGTAGAGTGAATAGTACAATCTTTATAAATCCTTTGATTCTTCTTTTCAAAAGTAAAACAAAATAAATTCAATGGCCTTTGAGTTTGATCTTGAATCTATATGGTTGCCGCAAACAATAATCTTGAATGCAACTAGCATGAACTAATAATTTGGACTGGTACTCCTTGAATCTTGATTTGTTCTTTGTTTTTTAGCTTGCTTTTGATATCTTGAATGCTTGAATACTTGTGGCTGTATTGAGAAACCCCATTTGTAATAGTAGGAGAGAAGAGTTGTGTTCGAGATAAACTCTTTTTCAACCAATCACATTGAAGTGACATGACGATTGGCAAAAACATGTCAGTTAGTATACCCTACACATTTTTATTAGCCATTGATTTGACTAGTCATGCTATGTCATGTTGACATGTAGTATGCTCCAAGTGATTCTTTCACTTGACTTGGCTTACCGTGTCATTTGACATGTGGCACCAAATTAAGCGTGTAGGATAAGATGACAGCTTGAGTTTAACAAAATAGGCTCATCATTGTAGCCCCAGTGAATGGGGAGTCCGGAACCAAAATAACCTCAGAAAAAGGTTTTTGAACCAAACTACCCCAACAAAAAAAAAAGTTACAAAACTGCGCTAAAGCACTTAACTGGGACGGCACCGTTAAGTGCTTTAGCGCAAATTTCTCATCGCGCTAAAAGGGGTCCGTTTTTTTTTGGCCCTTTTGGTTAACCCTCTTTTCATTACACTTTTTAACGTACTTTGACCATAGATTAATCATGCTTCGGGACCGAAACTTCAATATTTTATATAGAACCCTACTTATTTTTGTGCGATTAATAAGCGTAAGCTCAATACATCAAGGATAAAGAAAATCTTCGGATTGCCGTTTTAGTAGTGCTCAACGCCATTTTGTTTGAAGGCTTGGTGTCATTACCTTAAGTTCTTTACGAATACTTAACCTTGTTCATTAATAATAAACCAAAAGTAGTAAAAATACAATCATCA
>NC_081350.1:62017369-62025732 GCF_029784015.1 Lycium ferocissimum
CTAATGATATATGTCTATGATTATGAGCATATAGTATGAATGAGAGCATATAGGTAACGAAAATGAGTGGTGTTCGGTGGTTAGCCCCGGATGCCCGTCACGGCCCGTAGTTCGGGTCGTGACAATATCTCTATGGAATTCTGCAAAATAGAGAATCAAATTGCTGACATATTTATAAAGCCTCTGAGCAAAGATCACTTTGAAAAGAACCGCTTGGATCTTGGACTACTCAAAATGGATTGAGTTTCTCTAATGTTTCCCTCAATGATTGGCTAAGTTAAAATAATAGTATTTCATACTGTCATTTTTTCTATGATGCCGAACGGGGGGAAAGTAGAGGTAGTAGTTCATACATGGAGAAAGTGTTCCTGACCTGCAGAATTTTTTAAAATAAAAATCTAAAATATAACCTGGCCCTTATGCTCAGAATGAAGAAATGTCAAATATAGAAGACATATGGATATGATCAGGTTACTACACCTAGCCATTTAAAGGATTGCTATGAATGAAAGGTAAGGCCCTGAACAGGCTGAAGCAAGCTTAACATCTTGCTAAGGTTTACACAGGTGGGCTGAAGTAAAGTTAACATCCTTCTAAAGTCTACATTGACTGAGGTAAGCTTAACAGTTTACTAAAGTTAATAAGAAACTAGATCAATATGGAGCTGGTTCTTAAGGGGAAGATTTTCAACATAGAAGTTGTTCCTAAGGGGGAAGATGCACATCAAGATCACATGAAGATTGTTGAAGCTGCTAGAGAACACATGAAAAAGTATGAAGCTTCTATAAGTTTGATATCATCAAAAAAGGAGGATTTGTTGTGCAGCTTGGATCTCATTAAATATTTCATTATCTTATTAAGTGTTTATGATTGAAAAATATTGTACAAGAAAGATGGACAAAGATGTACAAGAATCAAATCCTTAATAGATCTGCAAAAGGAATTGGTGAAGCATGCAACACAAGAGCAATATTGCTAAGAGAACCAGCTCCTTCAGACAAGAACTGGAGATTGTTTGGTCTATGAAGAAGAAGCTGTTCCATGCACACAACAGGAGACCTTAGAGAATTAGGATTAAGGCATAATCCAATTCTACAAGTAATGGGATTTTAACTCATGGAAACTTTACCATAATTGAACATATGAAATCAGCTTGGAGAAAGGAGAAGTTGGACGTATGCGTGAAGTTCAAATTCATGTCAAATAAGAATTGGTTTCTTACAATTAATTGAATCAAGTCTTGGTTGAATTGGGAGAACTACAGAGGGATATTCTACTTCGATATAAAGCATCACATTGGTGTTTGTTGAAGAAAAGAGAGATAAAAGTGAGATCATATCACTGGGTGTTCTTCAGCTTGGTAGATTAAACAACGACAAAGATCCGGCTCCCATCAAGTGTAATCTTTACAGTTCTTGTTGCTTAGTTTAATCTACAAGTTTATTTGTAACCTTTACATTCCTAATGATTTGTATTAGGTTGTTATTGAGTTGTATGGGACTTTATAGACTGGATAGAATCTTTGAAGAAGTTACAGTAAGTACCAACAATCAAGAGAATTATTGAGGTTTGGGGTAGGGGTTGTTAGAATCAGTTCTTTAGGTGTAAAAGATGTTGTAACCCTAAAAGTTGCTCACATTATAGTGGTGAGTTTAGGGAAATCCTATAAGATATAGGTCGCAGTTTTTGCCTCACTTGAGCAAGGAGTTTTTCACATGAAATTACTTGTGTCGACTTACTATTACGCATTTTACCTTCTTACATAGTTGTTGGACGAACCTCATTCTTTCAGTACATAGGTCATAGAAAATTAACAACATAAATGTCTTATCCACCACACCGAGGAGAATGTGTGGATTACCAGTGTCACGACCCAACCAGAGGGCCATGACGGGCGCCAGGAGCTAGCCTACTGGGCACCACAAAACATATATGAATCTCATTATATAATCATACCTGAGTAGGCCATCTTGCTAACTTATAAATATCGTCAGTGGTAAGGGATACCGGCCCAAAACATATACATAAGCGTCATCAAGCTGAAACCAAGTATTCAACAAAATAAGGACCGAGAAGGTCATAGAACATCTAACTGTGCATAACTGTCCACGAGCCTCTACTGGAGTACATAGCATAATAAGGACGGGACAGTATCCCACTGTGCCCATATGTGCACAAAGGATCATACCAACTGGACTGCAACTCCGGAACAAGTGGAGTGCTCCTATACAACCGCTGAGAAGTTAGCCTATGAGTCTGAACCGTCTCCCTGTCTACTTGCGGGCATGAACGCAGCGTCCCCAAACAAAAGTGTTACACCCCGCACTTTCAGTGTTACACCCCGTACCTCGGATAAGCAATGGTTAAATTTGAATGTAACTATGTCAAGATATGGCTAGGTAAAATAACTTTGGAGTGTGAGGAACAAAGCATTACTAAGTATATTGTTTAAGTAAAAGATGAATTATGATCTTGTAAGCCGTAACCGAGAAGGACAACCTTGGAACCAAAGGACACGACCATTATCAAGTATGATTAGTGATAAATATCATGTATGGAGAGTTTTGGAAGATTTCGTAATCAAGCAAATCGAACAAAATAAGTTTGACGAAAATTTAGAAAAAGTTGGCAGGATTTTGGGCAGATTTTTAGTCAACTTTGGAGGGGTATATCTTCTAGTATATTAGGAGTTTTAAGGTGTTTCAAAAGCCTAAAATGAAGTTAGTCGAGTCTAGTTTTCAACGCAATAAACCGCTCATCGATACGATGTCGAAGTAGAGAATTATGAGCGTTACAAGTTAGGCGGGCAGAAGATGCTACGAAGCACGGTGCTGACTTTGACACCCTATATAAGGGTTAAAACCCCATTTTTCTCCATAATAATTCCCCCAAATGGAGAGATCAGCCACCATATGAGAGCATGCACACAGCATAAAAGTAAGGATTTTGAGTAATTTCAAGATATTAATGATGTTAACGAGTCACGATTAAGAATTGGCTTGGATTCAAAGTAAATATTGAAGATATTGTTGCTCTAGCAAGAATAAGGTACTAATCTCTCCTTATTATATTAATTTCGGCTTTATTTACGGAGATAAAGTTATTAAATAATCGTATAACAAGTTGGATAGTTGAGAAACTTGGAAAACATCGTGTGGGATGTTTTACGGAGCCTATTGGTGTTGATATAGTGATGTTGGTATTGTTGTTGTTGTTTTTGTTGGTCAATTGTGATTTCGTATAAACGGGGAGATGTTTTGCTCGAATTCAAAAAACGGATTTAAATTGAAGGCTATATGTAATGGTTTACATGTAGATTTCTCGTTGAATAGTTAAGGAGACCAAAAGGTATGTTAAGGTTACTCCTCTTTTCTTTTAAAGGCATGATTCTTTTCCTACCAACCCATACATGAATTCCATAAAAATCCTCTTTTCCAAGAATGTTAGAGATTCATGACTCTTAAAAAAAAATTATGATGCTAAAGATGAATAATTTTTTTTATGATAACCATGACGGTGATTATAAGGATTTATTTATCAAAGCTCCAAGGCACGGATTTCATGTTATGATGAGGTGATTTTATTCATAGAGATTTCCACATGAGCTTTATATTATTATGAGGTGATTGAGCTTACTTTGTAATTTCTTAATTTCCTTCATTGTTGATAATCTCATGTTCCTTCAAGGTGGGATAAACGATGATGATTGATCCATAATATAATCGGAGGCTACCGACCTTACGTCACTCCGATATAGTTGTGGCTTGTGGATTGGACTCTCATGCATGCTTTATATATATGTATGTATTTTCTCATACCGCCTGCGCTATAGTCGGCCGGGCATGGCACGTAGATGTACACACCACTGTAGTGGGCATGCCATGATATTGCCCCGGACGCGGGAGGCCCGAATGCGGGCTAATGATGATAACACTGAGCCTTAATGGCCGGGCATGATACTATATATATATATGACACCGAGCCTTAATGGCCGGGCATGATACTATATATATATATATGACACCGATCCTTAATGGCCGGGCATGGTACTATATATATGTATAAAAATATTTTTTTTAAAAAGGCTAAGCATGCATGACAACACGCCTTATGAAGCATCCAGATGTACAAGTTATCTCTCATATTCCAGGTTACCTTTCATATCTATATTATGTTGTTATTCATACCATACATACTCAGTACATTATTCGTACTGACGTCCCTTCTTGTGGACGTTGCGCTCATGCCCGCAGGTAGGCAGGGAGACGGATCAGACCCATAGGTATTCTATCAGCGAATTCTCAGGAGCACTCCACTTATTTCGGAGCTGCAGTCTATTTGGTGTTGTCCTTATGATCATTTGTATTCTATGTAGAGGCTCGTAGACGTGTGTGTACAGTTAGATATTTTATAGCTCCACCGGTTCATATTGTTGTATAATATATTGGTGGCCTTGTCAACCTTATTTTGAGCTCTTGATACTTTACTATTAGCCTTGCCGGCTTTATGATATACGTTATGTTGTGGCGACTTTGTCAGTCCGCATATGAATATATATGCTGAATGATCGGATTTTCCTATGTTGGGCCTTTTTCACAAGTGTGTTCTTTGAGTTATGATTTATAATGTTCAAAGTAACGGATAAGTCGTGATTCCCGGCCTCGGGGGCGGGGCCATACTCCCCGGTAGGGGTGTGACAAATTGGTATCGTAGCAAGCGTCCTCGGGAATGTCACGAGCCATGTCCAAGGGGTCTTGTTTATGGGTGTGAAGCGCGCCACACTTATAAACAAGAGGTTTCAGGTCATTTAGGAACCATTGATCTTTCTTTCTTATCTTAGATCGTGCCATAGAGCTAAATCATAGGATATGATGTCCCCGATTCTAACCCCAAACGTTCCGATCATGGATACAAATGATTATGCCGCAACGAGGTAATTGTTGAGAATTAAAGTTGTGCATTCGAAAGGTATGTTTCCTATTTTATTAATATGGATAGATGTTGATATAAGAACTTGAGCAAGATATTATGGGTATTTGTGATTGCCCTGTGGGGTATTGGATGTGTTTTCTGAGCTGTGTGCAAGAATGAGGTAGTAAGAATTATAGAGGAAACTCAGCCAAAATTTTTACAAATTGAATTGTTTGCATGTCTATAGAGAAAGAGTAAAGGGAAAATGTGACCATCAGCCGTTTGGTAAGTCATGATTGAAGGAACAACTATGCGATGCTTTCAAAGAGAAGTTTTAGAGTGATTTTAATTTAATTTAAAGGAGGAACCCTGGAGGGAAAAATGATTAGTAGTTAAGAAATCAGGATAAGTTTCATTCGAGATTTCGGAGGATTGGAACCTATTGGAAACATAAAGAAAGTTGACATTAGGAACTCAAATATAGTATTACGATTTATAGATTAGATTGATAACAAAGAGATATTGATATGGGAAAGGAAGTTAACGAGTACGGGAAAGTTCCACCCTAGAAGTATATATATATATATATATACGAGATCAAGATTGGTTTGTACTCATAGTGGAATGTTCTGCAAACTTCTAGATAGATATTATTAAGTGGCAAACGGGAAAGAGCACTTTAAGAGCAAAGGAAATCAAGGAGGACCTTGAGGACGAGAAGCACGAGAAAATGCTTTATAAATTAATTAAAGGAAGTTATGTGATCGGTGACGATAAGAGGAAGCTTAATAAATTAGTAAGGTTGGCCAAAGGTAGACGGTGATGGCATACGACGAGGACTTGGAACGTAGATGCGATTATAAAGGAAACAGGACGAATATACGATGAATAGACATACATACGAGCAAGCTATAGTACCGTAAAGGGAAATAAGAAATGAACGAAGGAAGAAAGACAAGGGCGTATTTTACTAAAATTTCATGATGTGAATGAGAATCGGCGGGACATTAGAAGGATTATGATGCATGATTATGATACAAACAATTAGTTAAGAGAAACTATGGGACACCATGAGCTAAATTAAGGAAAGGACGAATCATGAGAATGAATGAGAGAGAGTATTGACATTTCATCGGTATGGGCATAAACCCAACTCGGAATCGGGAACTAAGAGTAAGAGGAATCTCAAGGGTACTAGCGAAAGGATAGTTATGAATGCCTTTTTAAGGCGGTTGTCATGCATGCTTAGCTTTTTACAAAAAACTTTTCATACATACATATATATAGTATCCTGCCCAGCCATTTAGGTTCGGTGTTATATATATAATATCCTGCCCGGCCATTAAGGTTCGGTGTTATATATATAGTATCCTACTACCCGCCATTGCTGCCCTGTTATATATATAGTATCTGCCCGCTATTAAGGCTCGGTAGATCATCATATCATCATCATCCCGCGTCGGGCATCCCGCGTCTGGGGTAACATCATAAATTGCCCACTACAGTGGTGTTCACATCTACATGCTTGCCCGGCCGACTATAGCGCGGCACGGTGTGAGAATATACAAACATATATATAAAGCATGCATGAGAGCCCAAATAAAAGCTATAAGTCTATCGGAGTGACGTAAGGTTAGTAACCTCCGATTACCATTACGGAATCATCATCACCGCTATATCTCACCTTGAAAGAAAAATTATCATAAGGTGAGATCAACAACAATGAATAAAATCAATTCATAACACAAGCTCAATAATATCATAACAACATCAAGAACTATAAGCTTTAGTATCTCTAGAAATGGAATCATCATCATCATGAAGAACATTTATCAACAATATCATAAGGACCTTGAGAATCATGAGCTTCTAGCATTTTTAGGAATAAGGATATTATGGATATCGTGTATATCCCGTATTTTTGTACATTGGATTATTTTTAAGCGAATTGAGATAAGTTAAGGACAAGATTATCTTAGGGTATGAGATAGAGACTTTTAATCTCCGATTTTAATTAATGCATGAATTGCTTATAAATTTTAATTGGTATAGAAATATTAATGGAAATTAGGGATTAATTAACCATGACTAGATTATTAAGTGGGGATTAAGACTAATTATCATTAATTAAGCAATTAGTGGGCCAAGTGGACCCCACCATGCATGGCCAAATATGATTGGCCCATGCCTTGATTGGGGCACGTGTCCAGCTCTTGGACACCTTATAAATATTAACTTGATGACTAATGAACCAGCCACTTATCCATTTCATCTTCAACAATTTTGTGAAGCATGTAGATAGAGAGAGGTTCGGCCATGGCCGTCCATGGTGAAGGTCAAAACTTGTGATCCAAAATAACTTTTCCAAGATATTCCAACCATTTGGAAGAGTCGAAAACAACGATGGAATTGATCCTAGGGGCGCAAGAGTGTATTAGTTGAAGTCACTAATTTCACCACGTTAAGGAGCTAAGTTTATTGAGGTAAGATTTAATCTTTTCTACATGTTTTAGAAGGAGTTTGGGCTGGTTGTAATACGTAGATATGAATTGAATACATGGAATTATGTATGTTGATATTGAAGTATTGTTAAGTGGTAAGTGGGCTTTGCTTTTAGTTAGAATTGGTGAATTAATTTTAAGTAGTATTTTGGTTGTTGTTGTTATGGATTATATGATGAGAGTTAAGGAATTGAATGGTTAAAGTTGAAGTTGAATTCGTTTTGTGGTCACAAGGATTTAGGATATTAATGTAGTTTTCGCGTATGAATGAATGATGTTGTTGTCGTGTGGTTGGTATAAATCACTAATTTAGATGAAAGGAATGTATGAAATAATGTATAAGAAGCGTATGTGGTTTGCTTGGTGTATTCGTAGATGTTCGTAAGATTTTCGGGCATCTTTGTATGTTATTAGTTAGGGGCTGTTTTGGATATGTTGTTGTTCTTGTTGAGCGGGAAGATTAATTATAGTTAAGATTATACATTATGTTGTTATATTGGTTGGTCAGTTAGTAGGGTCGTTTCGATGAAAATGTTATGACTATGGATCATTAAGAATAGCTTGAATATGTCGTAGTCGTATGTGAATTATCATCGAATGTTGTATATGTGGGGCCGATTGGAATGTCATGCGGCCGTACATTGGTGTGTTCTCGAATCTTGTCTTGATTAGTCTCCACATAGTACTTGAACGTGTGGTTGTTGATGTTGACTTGGTTATTGTGTAGTTGGTTGTATATAAAGGAAACGTCGTCTAATTTTCTAGAAACACGACTAACGTTGAATACGTTTTGAACCTTCCCGTAGTTTAACCATAGTTTCAACGTCTTAATATAGGTTGAAACGCTTCGGCAACAGATACGCATTGTGTTAATGATGTCGTTAAAGGTGTAAAGCTATCCCTTCTTTCTTTTGGAGCTTAGATATAAGGAATGAATGAGTTTGGGGGGGC
>NC_081350.1:62025832-62075732 GCF_029784015.1 Lycium ferocissimum
GGGTTTCCGTATTTTTTTTATCGCGAAGTCGGGTATAGAAAATTCCAAACTTTTCTGCACTCGTTTGATCCCCGATCCTTATGGAACCTTCGACACTTGTTTAACCCCTAATCCTAACTCTTCTTAAAAGCATCATGAAACACTCATTAATTCGATGCTCGTAAATCTTGTCCGACACACAACATATGACTTGCTTTCCTTACCTTAAATGCCTTTGGAATCTCGATTAGGGTCATCAAATGCTATTTCTTACTTATCAAAACATTGTGTACATCGTGCCCTTCATTGGCCTATTCACTATTTTTCCAAGGTGTAACAGCGACAAACATTGAAAAAGCTCCGACATGAGTCCCGGTCGAGAGTTCGACACCACCGGAGCGACTTACAGCTCGCCCGTCCCATTCGATCGACTACTACTTCTGCTCCACGGCGAGATTGGGACCTAGTGTTGCTGAGGCTTTGATATGGTGTCCCCGGCCGAGCACACCACCATTGCCCTACCTCCGAGGTTATCCAACCCCACGATCTTGCGGCCAGGATCGAAGTGCCTAGTGTGCTCCAGGGTGGCCCTACATTCTATTGATGGATTATATGGATGCCTTGAGGGTAGTGCATGTTTCTAAGTTTGGGGTGTAGGGTAATTGTTGGTATTGTTGGTATTGTTTTGGTATCGGATATTGTTTTTGTTTTTGTTGGTATTATTTTTGTTTTAAATTGTGTTATTAAGTATGTGTTTAGGACCCTCCTCGGCTGTTCTTTGCCATGTGTTCTTTTCTCGAGGGGTGTTATTTTATGTCTAACCTGGTATGTTTAGGCTGTGTAGTTAAAGTAAAGTAAGGATGACTTAAGTGGTGGTGGTCTGTGTTTTCTAGCATATATAAAAGTGTTTTACAAGTCAATGATATCCCTCCGAAAAAAGAAAAAGAAAAAGAAAAAGGTAATTTGTGATGTACATCATGAATGGGTTATTGATATTGACATGTATGGTTCTTTTAATGAAATTGCAAATAAAGGGTGTCCATGTGTGTGAAATCTTCAAACGGAAGTCAAGTCAGAGTATTAAAACAATCCTTATGCCATTGTGTTGTGAGTTCTTAGTTTATTTGTGTATGATGCTTGTAATCTAGAACTTGCACATTTGGTCGTGCGTGAATTCTAAGGAGAGTTTGATTATGAAGTGATCTTAGGCTTTCTTTGCATTGACTCCAGAGCCTGTTTATCTTAAATGAGCCTAGCTTGTACAGACCCATTTTGAGCCTATAGACTTTTTCTTTGATTAGCCGGTTAACTAACCTCCATCCCTTCTGTGAATAAACCCATTTGGCACCAAGTCCCTCCTTGACACTAAAGAATGACAAAAGAGGCTAAAAGCCTAAGTTGGGGGTGATAAGCGAAAGATGCAGAAAATGAGGCTAAAAGCCTAAGTTGGGGGTGATAAGTTAAAAATGCCGAAAATGAGGCCAAAAGCCTGTTGGGGGTGATCGTGAGTATTGCGGAGCATGATTCGGTATGGTTAGAATAGAAATTAAAAAAAAATATATATATATATATATATATAGTTATATAAGTCCTAAATAAATCCACACATTTGTAGAATGGTCAACAACAAAAGGAAGAAAGGTGAATGAAGTCAAAATGTAGTGTCAAGGAGGACGAGTCACCACTATCCAAATATTTATCCTACCCATCCCTAAGCCAACGTTACAAGCCGAAAAAGTCCTAATGTGATCACAATCGAACTGTTCAAAGTTAAAGGCATTGAAAATAAAGGCAAGCCTATGGTATGTGCAAGTATGGTATGCAAATTTCGTTGTGAGTTTGAGTGTCCTTCTGTCTTTATAGTCTCTTGTCCCATTTATTTTGTAACTATGTGTGTTGGGACATTCTTTGGCCTATGTGAGGGCGTAAGGATTGTAGATTGCGAAATAACTGGCTTTCCGAAAGTTGAAGTTCATGTGCATAGAGACTCCCATACTATGATTGTGTCATTAATTGAGGTTGCATAGTGAATTGCAATTGTTCTAAAATGTGCGTCTTGTTTCACAAATAGGACGTGGATAAGAGACCAATATTTTTTGGATTGAAGAGTCTGTGCTAGAAATACGTGCCAAAACCACCATAGGCATTCTTATTTTGCTAGATGTCGTGTGTTAGCAGTGAGTCTTGTTGTAGTTGCTTGAGGACAAGCAAAAGCTTAAGTTAGGGGTGTTGATGTGCCGTGAATTTCAACACATTTTATGTCTTTTTCACTAGAAATGTTGCTTGTTTTTAAGTGTTTTTACATCGTTTCTTATGTTATTTTGGTGTTTTGTAGGGTTGGTTGGCTAAGGAACGGAAATGATAGGAAATGTTGAAAAACGGACAACTTGGAGCAAAAGGACGGTCCACAACTCTAACGTGGTCGGAACCCTGAGAGGAAGATCCAGATACGTGCCGCTCAAAAGGACGGTCCGTAACTCATGTTACGGGTCGTAACGTGTACAGTAATCTGAAGGAAATTTCCAGTAAAAAGCCTAAGTATTGACATATGTTACGCCCAGAAGGACGGCCCGTAACGCAGGTTACGGGGCGTAACGTCATGGCGTAACACATTGACAATCGAAGGCGAAGCCATGATCTATGGAAGATATGGACCGTAACACGTGTTCTTTGTCCGTCGAAAGAAATCGTAACCGGTTGACCTAATATCAAGGCACGACAAAGGACGAAATTGAAGGACGGACCGTAACTCGTGTTACGGTCCGTAACGATGCCGCGAATGGTGTTTTTGTCCAGAACTTTGGCGCGATTATTAGCCCTATAAATACTTAAAGTTAGGTCTTTAACAATTATTCAGATCTTTTGGGAGCATTAACTTTAAGCCTTGGATATTTGTGAAGTTGTTGGAGCATTTAAAGCATCAACTTCACCCTCATTCCACATTGTATTAGTATTGTAAGTATATTATGTTAACTTTCAAGCTTTCTTTGTTAAACAAAATGATGAGTAGCTAATTTTAGTTCTTAGGTTGTGGACCCTATTATGTGAATGGATATTATGTGAATGGGTTTCTACTATTGATATATGCATAATGGTTGGTGATATTTATTCAATCTTTGTGTTTTAGCGTTGGGTAATGATTGCACAAAGATTAGCCTAAGCCATTATACTAACTTTTCTTGGGAAAGAGAGTTAGCATTGGTAAGATTGAATAACAATGACTCGGGGCGTTAACCCTCGTTTAATAGACTAACTTAGGAATAAGAACAAGTCTAATTGGCATTATTGGTCGCTCTTCGATTTCAACTCTTTCGCATTTGGAAAAATCATAAGAGGAAATACGGCTAACTGTTGGGAAATATTAGGAAGTCCTTAAGAGATCAAGTGCATACTCTTAGAACAACCATTAGAAGTATATCACATTAAAACTTGAAGCATAATATCTAATCAAAGTGGGGAACACAACCTTAATCTCTCTCTCGCGTCAAGTACAATTCAAGTCAAAGTATTCAATTACATTACACAATAAATATTTCAAACTATGCGCAATAGGATTAAAGCCTTTAAAGACTAGTATCGCATACAATTATCTTTTTCTCTCCATATTCCCTGTGGGATTCGACCCCAACCTTGTTTGGGTTATTATATTTGACAACGACCGCTTTACGCCACTCATAGGTGTAATTTAAGCGTATCACATTTCTTGCCAAATCTCATGACACCCTTCATTGGCGACACCTTCAAAAACACCCAATCTTTCACTTGGAACTCTAAATCCCTTCGACGATTATCTGCATAGGACTTTTGACGACTCTGAGATATTAATAATCAATCCTATAGGCTTGACTTTCTCTGTAACCTTGGACAAGTCTGGCCCTATCAATTTGGTCTCTCCTACTTCGAACCACCCAATTGGAGACCTACTTTTGCCCATATAAAGCCTCATACGGTGCCATTTGGATGCGAGAATGGTAACTGTTCTTATAAGCAAATTAAATAAGTGGTAAGTGATCATCCCAACCACCTCCAAGATCCAATATATATGCTCGTAATGTATCCTCAAGGGTCTAAATGGTACGTTCGGCCTGTACATCAGTCTGCAGGTGAAATGCCGTGCTAAGACTCACCTAAGTCCCCAAACCTTCTTGGAAAGATTTCCAAAAATTAGCTGTAAACTGAGTCCCTCTATCGGAGATAATAGACACGGGAACACCGTGGAGTCGCACTATCTCTTTAACATAAAGCTTTGCATAATCTTCTACTATATATGTAGTTCTGACTGGTAAGAAATGAGCTGACTTCGTGAGTCTATCCACAATCACCCATATAGAATCATACTTGCGTCGGGAACGGGTAAGCTTTGTAATGAAGTCCATGTTAATTACTTCCCATTTCCAAGTTGGAATTTCTATAGCTTGCAACAATCCGCCCGACTTTTGGTGCTCGATTTTCACTTGCTGACAGTTGGGACATTGAGTTACAAATTCCGCTATATCTTTCTTCATCTCATTCCACCAATATATAGATTTAAGATCATGATATATTTTCGTTGCTCCGAGGTGGACAGAATAACAGGAACAATGGGCTTCTTTGAAAATCTGCTGACGTAACCCTGCAACATTGGGAACACATAGCCTGCCTCAACATCGGAGAAATCCATCTCCAGAAATCTCAAATGATGACTTCTCCTTCTGGGGGAGTGTATTTCTGTAATGAATTAGTATGGGATCCTCGTATTGTCGCTCCTTCACTTCCACTACTAGCGATGAGACCGCTGTATTTTGAATGATAGCTCCCGTAGTACCTAGGTCCACTACTCAAACTCCTAGGCTAGCTAACTGCTGGAGCTCACGGGCTATCTCTCTTTTCTCTGGCTGTACATCGCATAAACTTCCTATGGATCGGCTAAGAGCATCAACCATGACATTTGCTTTCTTGGGATGATATAGGATGTCAACATCATAGTCTTTCAATAATTCCAACCAACGCCGTTGCCGTAAATTCAATTCTTTCTGCTTGAAGATATACTAAAGGCTCTTATGATCTGTATAAATATCAACGTGGATGCCATACAAATAATGTCTCCACATCTTCAATTCATGAATCACTGCAGCCAATTCAAGATCATGGGTCGGATAATTCTTCTCGTGTTTCCGTAACTGTCTTAAAGCATACGCAATCACCTTACCATGTTACATCAACACACATCCTAGCCCAACGCCTAAAGCATCACAATAGACAACATAACCTTTCGATCCCTCTAGAAGTGTCAGGATTGGGGCAGAAGTTAATCTATCCTTTAGCTCTTGTAAAATGCGTTCACAAGCGTCTGTCCATTGGAACTTAGCAAATTTCTCGGTTAACTTCGTGAGCAGTACAGAAATAGAAGAAAAACCTTCTACAAATCTCTTGTAATAGCCTGCTAAGCCCGTAAAAACTACGAACTTTCGTAGGGGTCGTGGGCCTTGGCCAAGTCTTCATAGCCTCAATCTTCTGGGTGTCTACCCGAATACCATCGACTGAAATAATATGCCCCAGAAAGGTCACTGAGTTCAACCAAAACTCACACTTAGAAAATTTGACAAATAACCCTCGAGTTTGAAGAACTCTAAGAATAGTACGCAAATGGTCCGCATGTTCTGCCTCGAACCTAGAATGTACCAGGATATCGCTGATGAACACAATAAAAAATGAATCTAGGAATGGCCTGAACACATTGTTCATCAAATCCATAAATACTGCCGGTGCATTAGTTAGCCCAAATGACATTACCCGGAACTCAAAATGGCCATATATTGTTCTGAAGGCTGTCTTAGGAATATCTTTCTCCTTAACTCGTACCGGATGATACCAGATCTCAAATCTATTTTCGAAAACCATTTGGCGCCTTGTAATTGATCAAATAAGTAGTCAATCCTTGGAAGTGGATACTTGTTATTGATCGTCACTTTATTCAGTTGCCGGTAGTCAATGCACATTCGCAAGGACCATCTTTCTTTCGCACAAACAACACGGGTGCTCCCCACGGGGAAGAGCTAGGCCTAATAAAGCCTTTCTCGAGCAAGTCCTTCAATTGCTCCTTCAACTCTTTCAACTCTACAGGAGCCATTCTGTAAGGAGGAATAGATATGGGCTTTGTATCCGGTAGCACATCTATAGCGAAATCAATCTCCCGCTCTGGAGGGAGGCCTGGAAGCTCTTCCGAGAATACATTCGGAAACTCACTCACCACGGGGACAGACTTAAGAGTTGGCGGTTTAGCTTCTACATCTTGAACCCGAACTAGATGGTAAATACAACCTTTTGTGATAATTTTTCTTTCCTTTAGATAGGAAATAAACCTACCTTTTGGTGACGCAGTATTTCCTTTCCATTCTAAAACTGGTTCTCCCGAAAACTGGAAGCGAACCATCTTTGTTCTACAATCAACATTGGCATAGCAAGAAGCTAACCAATCCATACCCATGATAACATCAAAGTCCACCATTGTTAACTCATGTAAATCAATCATAGTACGATGGTCACAAATCACGACTACACAATTTCTATATACTCGACTAGCTATCACCGGTTCGGCAACGGGTGTAGATACCTCAAAAGGTTTGATCGACTCCGGTTTGACCCCAAACCGAATCGCAATATAGTAACATATGACAATGTGGAGCCCAAATCTATTAAAGCATATACATCATGAGAGAATACCGATAATATACCTGTAACGACATCGAGAGAAGAATCAAGATACTAGCGTCCCGCCAATGCATAAATACGGTGCTGAGGGCCACTGCGGCCCCGGGGCTCTCCCCCTACTCTACCATGGCCGGGCGGCGCATGTGAACCTGGCCCTATAGGGTGTATCGATGATGAAGACCCGACTACCGATCCTGAAGGGACGGGTCCTACCCCTACCACCAATCGAGAGGCAATCACGCATAATATGGCCTGGCCGACCGCATCATAGCAAACCTCTAAACCTGAGTCGGCCGACTCCCCCGATGTAACTTCCCACCTTTTGCAGGAAGATCGTGGCATGGGTAGCCTTGCCTGACCCGAATCACCCCTGAACTAAGAACCTGAAGCCCTGAAACTCTGACTCAGCTCGAAATGAGTAGATCTGTCAAATCTCTGGCCTGTCAACCGTGGAGACGAACTAGTCATAGAATGGCCTGAATGCTTAGAAAACTGTTGTCTTGGCTCGCCTCTAAACTCAGTCGTCGGACCCGAGAATCTAGCCCTCTTGTTATACCCTCTATCATTCTCACGCTCACTTCTTTGCTGTTGTTGGCTTTTCTCCAAATTCTGGGCATGGGCTTGAATGCGTGAAATATCCATATTGTCCTGAAGGGATGCAATCAAGCATCTATCCATCAAGTATGTCCCTAGGCCTCTCACAAATCGGTGTACTCGGTCACCCATATCCGCTACCATGGCCGAGGTATACTAGCTAAAGAATTGAAGCGGAGACTATACTCTAAGGCACTCATACTCCCTTGCCTAAGATTCAAGAATTTATCGGCTCTAGCCCGCCAAACCACAGGAGGTAAATAATGTCGGAGGAAGGCATCCAAAAATTCTTGCCATACCGGGAGAGGTGCATTGACTCCCCGTGAAGCCATCCAAACCGTATACCAATGAACCGCGACATCTCGGAGTCTATAGGATGCTAACTCCACCGATTCCACGTCTGAAGCATGCATTAACCGATATGTCCTCAACATCGCATCAATAAAATTCTGAGGGTCCTCATCCGGCTTTGACCCGAAGAATTTCGGAGGGTTCAAGCTAATAAAATCACAGGCCCTTGCACTAACAGCCCTATCACCTTGCCCTGTACTTTACCGCTGAGTCTGGGCGGCAACCAACTGAGTAAGTAAATGAATGGCCTATTTTACATCTTTGGCCTGAAGCATCTAGTGAAGGAGATGGAGGCCTTTGGAGCAGGGGTAAGGCTCCTCCCCCGAAATAGGCACGGAATGGGAGGGCCGAGATTGAGCGCATTACGGGACTCACCTTTCTCTATATCCATTGGTGGTGCTCTTTCAGCCCGCTTTTACGCCTTGTCTTGCCTTTTGGGATACCATAGCTTTTCTCTTTACGAGCATTTAAAATGCATAATACACGATTAAGGAAAAAACTTATATCACGGCTCTATCGCACGATCTTATGAAGAAAGAAGGTCATTCATTCCTTAAATGCCTGAACCTCCTATTTATAAGTGTGGCGCAAACACACTATAAACAAGACTCTACCGGACATGGCTCGTAGACATACCCTAGGACAGAACTGCTCTGATACCACTTTTGTCACGACCCAACCGGAGGGCCATGACCAGCACCCGATGCTAACCCACCCCGGCATCGCTTATCGTACATTTCATTCACATCTAGGTGAGCCACATAGCTTAGTCATAATTTCTATCCATCATTCATGCTAATCTCATTGAGCAGCAACACATTAACATCATCGTCAACAACTATGCCCATATCCATATACATAAGCCGACGAGGCTATCAAAATAATATACAAAATATGAGCCGACAAGGCTGCAAGACATCTAACCATACACAATTGTGTATGAGCCTCTAAGAAGAATATGCCACATTATATAGGCGGGACAGGACCCCGCCATGCCCATAGGTATGTACACAAAAGAATAATATCAAAAATTGTAGCTCTGGATGAAATGGAGCTACTCTATGCAGCCCCTGAATAAGAAATCTATGGATCAAGCCTGTCTCCTTGTCTACCTGCGGGCATGACACAACAGCCACAAACCAAAGGACGTCAGTATAAATAATGTACTGAGTATGTAAAGCATAATTAACATCATAATAGGAGCATAAGAGATAGCATAAGAAGTAGCATAAGAAATAGCATAAGATGGGAGGATCGGGAGGTAGCAAGCCATCATCATATTCACTTACTTGCCTTTCATAGGGACCTTCCATTTCTAATGCATGCTCGTGTACATACATATATACATGTACATATATCCATATCCATATTCATATCCATATTCATACCCATAGTATACCCGACCATGATGGTTTGGTGGTTTCACATACCCGGCCATGACAAGGCTCGGTGATTATACATACCTGGACCTACCAAGGCTTAGTTTTATTCTTATCCAACTGCAGTGGTGAGCGCGCGATAGGTATAATACCCAGCTATATAAGCCCGGTGTTACATATTATTCATACATAGACACATATACATAAGAGCTCATGAGTATCATCAACATCATTACCATCATCGCTTTCGTTACGTCTATCCTTGGAGGATCACTATCATAGGAAGGATGCAATAGAATCGTGTACGTATCGAGAATCGTAAGCTTTGGTAATCTTAGAGATAGAATCATTTGGAAGACTTTATGGAATTCATGAAAGGATA
This sequence comes from Lycium ferocissimum, assembly GCF_029784015.1. Classification (NCBI taxonomy): domain Eukaryota; kingdom Viridiplantae; phylum Streptophyta; class Magnoliopsida; order Solanales; family Solanaceae; genus Lycium; species Lycium ferocissimum. The sequence continues at coordinate 62,035,208 of NC_081350.1, forward strand.
CGTATAGCAAAGGAATCATGCCTTAATGAAAGAGGCGTTAGCCTTACATACCTCTTCGTCTTCTTAACTATTTAACATTCACCGTTAAAGCTTGAATAATCTACATTTAGAAGGATTCATACCATGGTTAAACTTTAATGATACTCTTAAATTCAAACTAGAATAATTCATGATCTAATGAAAATTGGGCAGCATTTCCCCTATTTTGTCAACTTCCACCATTTTACAAAACAACTCCCAACAACCACAATAACATCCATAATACACTCCAAATATCATAATCAAGCAATCACATTCCATTAAACCTTTAAAATCTATCCGTGTGCTCAACTTATACCAACAACTCCACACCCATTTTAGCACATTTTCATATAACGCTTCTTCTTCGCCATTATTACCTTCCATAACATGATTATGTCCATATCATACTAAGAATCATGACTCAAATAGATTACTACTCATAAACATCATAAAAGCTACATTTAGACTTCATTTTCTACTTTCTTCTTTTACCCAAGTTTTGCTACAACCAAACATTCTCATCAACATGAAATAGGCATGGAAATTAACCTTTTTATCCCATAGAAAAAAGCTTTGGAGCAGCTATAAACTTGTGCAAAAACCCTAGCTATAATGCCCAAGTATTTCTTGAAATCTACCAACCCTAGGAAAACTTCTAACACATGAACACTTGATTCTTGCTATTTGATCTTTGTAATCTCTTGGGTTTGGGTGTAATATGCTTAGAGAAGGGTTTTGGAGTTTTTGGAGAGCTTGGAAGAATGTGGGAAATGAAAATGAGCAAGGGTCGTCCATGTTATAAAATAAAAATTTTGACCCGACCCGATTTATACGGCCTATTATACGGGCCGTATAATTTATACGGTCCGTATAATCAGGCCGTAGAATACCACCAGGCTACACCCTTCTCTGGAGAAAACCTACGGACCATTATACGGTCCGTATAATTTATACGGTCCATACAAATCGCTGTACAACTGGAAAAATTTTAATTCTTATTCTCGTTGGCTCGTTTGACTTCCAATCCTCGTGGAACCTTCTTAACACTTCATTAACCATACAATAGGCCTTATAGCAGCCTCTCAAGATTTTTCTAAATAAACATTAACTCAATTATAGCGGAAACCTTTCCGAACATGACTTACATATCGCTCCCTTCAACAAACTAAACTTCACACATTCGTATGACTTCAAAATCTTATAGTAGGCACCTTAAGCTATCTAATACTTCCCTTAATTTCATAAGTATTTCATAATCATCTTAAGCTCACCTTAGCCTATCCACAAGGCAACACATACGGAATTTCTGAGGTGTAACACAACGAATTCCAGATGGTAAGTTGTCCCCTGGGTGCAACACATCGTAGTAAGTGAATTGGGTAGAAAAACTCTACGGCTAAAAGTTAGGAATTAGAGGTTAGGGTAAATGTGGAGACGAGATTTAATTAATTAGCTTAAGGGAATGGGACTGCAATGACTAATTAGAAAATCGATATTTCTATGTGGATAAGAGGAAGGAGTAAATGGGAATAGAAAGGTGAGTTCATGATGATAAAATAATCTATGTTGAGAGTCTAAAGGGTAGTTAAATTATCTGCATATCTTATTGACTTTACATTGTGTTGTGAGAACTAATCTTAGTCGACCTATGATGCTTACCAGTATGTGTACTGATACTACTCTTGCTACATCCATTTTGGATGTAAGTATGTTGCAGGTTTAAGTTGAAGTTTCTTCATGTAGATTACCAGGCAATCTCCTACAGCCTCCCTCATGACACTCCAAGCAAAGGCCGGGTCATTTATTTTGTTTCCCTTGTGTAATAGGAGCTCTTGTACCTGTCTAGACTAGGCCCCGAGAAGTTTTTTTTAATTTTCTTATATTTAAAACAGAGTCTGTGTGAGCTTTTACTTTAGTCTTTGTGATTTTTGAGAAATTGCTTATTATAAAATGGAAGAGTATTTGGGTTGGTTCATAAGGGTTTGCCTACTAGTTAGTAATATAGTAGGTGCCCGCACGGCCCGTAAATAGGGTCGTGACAGTTGGTATCAGAGCTTAGGTTACCGGTCTTACAAGTACAAGAGAAAATGTCTAGTAGAGTCCTGTGGAATTATACGATGACGTCCGTACCCATCCGCAAGAGGCTATAGTACATCTAGAAGTTTCCCTTCATTCATTCTATTGTGCTACCCATTTCGTCGTCTCCTAGTTGAATCCAATTGGTAGCTGGTTGATTCCAATTGGTATCTTGATGGGCAAAGTAGTATCTGTTGATTCCAATCGGTATCTCTCTACATTGACTCAAGGAAGACCTTCCATGAGGAGGTACTTGTTGATTTTGTGAACAAACGAAAATTTTGTGATAGTGTAAAGCTAATTTCAGATTGTGTGCTCATTTTAGGAAGATTAAAAGGTTAATAGTGCATTCGTACTTGTTAGGTAAAAACTGTGTTGGTACGCGCCAAGCAAATAAGTGAGCCCCTATGCGATCTGAACTGGTGGACAAAAATTTTAAAATCGGGCACTTGCTTTGCACCGCTGCAAGTGATAGGGACCACTACAGCCGGACTTCATATAGCGGACCTAAATTTTTGCTGAGTCCCGCTATAGCGAGACTTCTATCGCCATAGTGGTACCGCTGCAGCGATCACCTGACCGCCGCAGTGGTACCATGAACCAGTAGCCTCTCTTTTCCCCTGTTTTCCCAACCTGTGTAATTCATCAACAAAATCAAGAAGAAACCATTTCCAATGCAAACACCTACATAAAAATATCAGCCCAACTAGGGCAATTGTCTTACGAGAGCCCTTAAACCGGGGCACCCGCACCAGAAACAACAGAAAGGAAATTATCCAAACAAACCAAAAGTAAGAAATTGTCTGAAACTTAAATCCCTGCCAGAGCAAGGGATAACCAAAGCTATCATAAAAGGGTGGGGGGTCTCTATGCAACTCCACGGGTAGTCGCCTCATCACCACATCCTCCGAGTCGCTAGAGTCCTCATTGCCGAGTCCGGATACGCTAAGGAAGGAGAATTGAGGGGCATCTCTGATGGTCACCTTGGAATGCTTCACCTTCAAGACTAGGGCCTTCAGAAGGCTTTTAACGCCCTTCCACATCCTCACGAACAAGTTTTATCTAGCCCGGCTCTTCTTCTTCTCTCTGTCTGAGTCCTCCCGGAGATCCACATAAGCCTAGGCCAAAGATCCATAGGCGCCCTTCAAGGCATCCACAGCATCTCCCATCCTGGTCTAGGCATCCATGTAGCCCTTCATCTGCTCAGTAGTAAAATAGCCAGTACCAGTAGCACCACTAGATGACCCGACCTCCATGAAAATCCATGAAAACCCTATCATGGCCGCCTTCACCGCAGCTATATCTGCCTTCATGCACTCCAAGGTACTCGGGATCTATAATTGACCACTCCCGCCCTGTGGGCTATCACTGTCATCATCATTGTTTGAGCTAATCCTCTTTCTCTTGCCCCTGCCCGGTGCTCCCTTGACCTTTAATGGGTCAAAAGCGACATCACACTCCACATAGCGGTCCCCAAGCTTCATAGGTACTCTAGCATTACTGCATAGATAGGTAATCAGGGAGGGAAACATCAAACTCGAGCCAGCCTTGGCCAAAAAACTCTGCCACACCTCGAACACCTGTATCCCCACATTCACAGGCACGCCATCCAAAATGCAAGCCACCACAAAGGCCCGAGGGTAAGTGACATCAGTAATATTGCTCGAAGGGCGAATCCGTCGGGCAACGAGGTTCAGCCACCTCCAAGCTTCTAGAGTGAATTATCGGCTCTTCATGGCAGAACGGGTGACACCCCAGGTAGCCTTCCTCCTTTTTGACTCTTTCACTAGCATCTTCACCAACCACGGCTCGTTCCCCTCATGGTCCTTAGCCCCAAGCTCAGCCTGCGAAGGGTTGGGCAGCCCATGAACAGCATTAAGGGCCTCAGCACCCACCTTTATGTTGACCCCCTGATAGTAATCTCCGGCTCTGGGGCAGTCCAATCAACAGTAGGGAGCATAGAATAGAATTCCCTAACCCAGTTGCAGTTAACATTCCCCGGCTCCTTGACCAGTGGACCTAACCTGTGCGATGTAGAAGCTGATAGAACTCCGGGGCCAGCTCCTCCACTCGGTCCATAATGAAGGCCCGCTCGTGGAGCAGGCCCTTAGTCTGCTGTTCCATGTAACGCCTCTTGCAAGTATGGGAGGCGAACCTAGCGTATGCGGGGGGAGCTGGTGGTTGTTGTTCTTGTTGTTGTTGTAGGTTCTCCATAACAGAAAGAGAGAATTAACCTGAAAAGGGAAGACCAAGTTAGAATAATGTGGCACTGAGATTTAACAATGGCAGGGCATGCAGGAAGTAGTTGAAAATCCCAAATTTTTGTTTCTGCCTCAAGCAACATCGCTGTGGCGATGGAATGACTGCTTTACGGAGCCACTACAGCAACCCAGGGGCTGCTACAGCAGACAAGACGTCACCATGGCGCTACCTCATTATTGTAGCTGGCTTGCTATAATGAGTAGGGGCCCACTACAGCGGGTACCTCCCAAACAAGAGGGACCGCTCCCAACGACCAACCATCGCCACAGCGGGACCGCTGTAGCGATAGAAGGTCCGCTGCAGCGGACCCATCTTCCCCAGTGCGAAAAACCTCCCAAAACCAACTTTTAGGAAACTCAAATTTTCACCATAGTTTCCCCATTTTTGTCAAAGATCAAGTATTGTGATGGCATGCATGACTTTTACAACCTATAACACCCTATTCCAACTATAATGGGCACCAAAATTTTGAGCGAGAACATCAAAAAATTGCACCACTACAAACAACCCCACCCTAACATAAACTACCCCTTTCTAAGCTGATTCTTAGTATAAAGTGTTGCTAGAACAATATGAACTACAAAATAACCCTCCATGATCCAAGAAACTTCCTACCCGAAGAAATCAAAACCCTTGTTCAAGGAAACAAAAAAATTCTCTAATCTAGCAAGTTAAGCATGGAAATTTCGAAATAGAAAGTCATAATCAAGTTATAGGACAGTGGAAGAGAGCACATACCTTAAAATAATGAGAGATCTGCAAACCTTGCAAGAAAAGTGAACCTTGGGGTACAAAGAGATTTTCCTCTTTTTCTAAGATTTGGTGTAGTATGTTAGAAATAGAAGGGGTTAGAGTGGTTTAAGGGGAGTGAGGAAGGAGATGAGAGGATTAAGTAGTTGAATAGGGGGATAAATTTTGTGGGAGGGGAGGGGTATCAGTTATGGGAATAAGTGGGAAGTCAGTTCACCCCATTTATTCTGATTCTGGTCGATGACCGCTGCGACGCTGGATTTACCGCTGCAGTGGTACCGCTATAGCGGTCCTTTGACCTCTGTAGCAGGCTGCGTTGAAAATTTTTCGTTCTCGTAACAACACCTCGAAATCCTACCTCCTATGATGTAAGTTCGAGGAGTGTGACCATTTTCTCACCCATGCCGTTTGGGGATGAATGGTGGTTTAATTGGTATATGGTGTAACGACCTGTCCGGTCGTTATTTAATACTTTGCGAAGCTGTGCCCAATTTAGGTCTATGATCATAAATAATAAGCCTCATGGGGTGTTTTAAGGATTAATAGAGAGAAATAAATTTCGGAAAGAGGTAGAAGTCATGGGCCCAGGGCAGAAATTAGACCGCTATAGCGGCTAATGGACTTCCACAGCGGTCCCGCTATAGCAAGAACTCGTCCGCCGCGCGTATGAGGTAGGGTAGTGATGCATTTTCTTCTGTTACTCAGTTATATTTCACCCTCCCCTTTAATAAAAGACCCTCCAAGGTTGCTATTAGGTTTTCACAAGAAGAAAAACCCTTGATGCCAATAGAAGAGGCTTTTTCCAACATTCTCCATATCTTTACCCAAAACTATCATCTCCCATGGATTCGGATAAAAGCTAGGAAAGCGAACAATTCATGGGCATTCAAATAGTTGTTCGTCATCGAGGTAGGTTATGGTTTACTTGAGTTAGACTTTGATTAGTGAATCACATATACATTTAGAGTTGACGAGAGATTGCATAATTAGGTCTTCGGACACAGAGTTTGGATGGATATATTCGAAAACCTAATGAAATTACGTATAAATAGTAACTAGGGTAATAATGAGTATTTATTTGAGTATTAAGAGCTACCATCATTGAGGGTTATGTGTTACGGGTCTGAAAGTGATTATTCATCCCAGCTAGAAAAAGGTAGTTCGTTGTGCGGAACATGTATTCCTAGGTATATTGATTTCCGTTTTTATTTCCAAGAATATTGAAACATTCATATGATTTTCATTCGTGTTAACAAGAGGTTTGTATTGAGAGGACTGAAGGAAATCATGATAGTGCTACGCCCATCAAGGGCATTATTTATGACATTATTTCATTCATTTGCATCATTGCATACATTGCATATGGTTATGAGGAAATACATGGAGCAGAAAGTCTGAGTACGTGTCAGTTGTGTTATCCGACCATATGGTCGAGTTTGGTGGAATATGAGGTATTATTTGTCAGCCAATCATTGGCAGTAAGGTGATGGTGAGTATATTTATATGATGTGGATCCGCGTATGAGGTTCTTTCTGGAGCAGAGGATATATGGCTCGGGTCCGATGAGTATCCGGAACGAGTGGTACATGGACACCATGGGTCCCCTGTAGGTCATGACTACTGAGCAATGACATCAATTAGCATATATGTACAGCGTGATTGGGCCCATGCATTGCATATGCATTGCATTACATTTCATACTGCCATGTCCTTATGTTTGTGTACTGTCAATCTGTTATATTGCATTGTGCATCTCGCATGATTTTGTTGAGTTTGTGTGAGGTGGTAATTATTATGAAGGTAAGTTTAACAACGAATTCCAGATGGTAAGTTGTCCCCTGGGTGCAACACATCGTAGTAAGTGAATTCAGTAGACAAACTCTACGGGTAAAAGTTAGGAATTAGAGGTTAGGGTAAATGTGGAGATGAGATTTAATTAATTAGCTTAAGGGAATAGGACTGCAATGACTAATTAGAAAATCAGTATTTTATGGGGATAAGAGGAAGTAGTAAATGGGAATAGAAAGGTGAGTTCATGACGATAAAATTATCTATGTTGAGAGTCTAGAGGGTAGTTAACTTATCTGCTTATCTTATTGACTTTACATTGTGTTGCGAGAACTAATCTTAGTCAACTTATAATGCTTACCAATATGTGAGGTGTACTGATACTACCCTTGCTACATCCTTTTTGGATGTAGGTATGTTGCAGGTTTAAGTTGAAGTTTCTTCATGTGGATTACCAGGCAATCTCCTACAGCCTCGCTCATCTCACTCCAGCCAGAGGCTGGGTCATTTATTTTGTTTCCCTTGTGTAATAGAAGCTCTTTTACCTATCTAGACTAGGTCCCGAGAAGTTCTTTTCAGTATTCTATATTTAAAACAGAGTCTGTGTGAGCTTTTACTTTAATCTTTGTGATTTTTGAGAAATTATTTATTATGAAATGAAACAGTATTTGGGTTGGTTGGTAAGGGTTCGCCTACTAGTTAGTAATATGGTAGGTGCCCGCACAGCCCGTAAGTAGGGTCGTGACATTAGCTTCCCTTTCATTCTTAATATCAGACTCGATGAAGAAGTGGTGTTGGGCCTTTGGCCCAACAAGGTTTAATGCAAGGAAAGGGAGGCCTGAATGGCCCAGGACAGATTCACATTGTTGACGCCTAATTTTTAACCTTCCATAATTTATTTTAATTAGCCAGAATCCTTGGATAGTAAACGAAGTGAAATGTGTATTTTTAAAAGTGAAAATAATTTTATAAAATTATTTATATAATATTTTACCATTCTTATTTGGTAAAATAATTTCTATAATGTTATAAATCATTTGGAAATTAATTTGCAACAATTATGATATATTTGCTAAATTTAATCAAGGAAATAGTTTAAAATAATTATTTATTTAATTGTTTGAATTAGCAAAAATCAATTGGCAAATATTTTACCCTATTTAGTTCAAGGAATCTGATTAGTTAAATGAATTAATCATTTTACCCCTCAATTATTAATTTGGCATTTATCATAATTAATCATAATATTTAATTATAGTTAATTCCATAAATAGCTGGTTGTGAGACTAGTAGTGGCTAGAATTGGTATGATCAATTATTATAAATTTTGGCATTAATTAAAAATTAATTCTATGTTTTAAGTCAATTAAGGCCATTATTGCAAAAACTAGCCCTTAATTGTTTAATTCAGCTTAATTTTGGCTATGATTGAAACAACCAAATTCATGGTTGAAGTTCAATTTGGTCATAAATGCAATTAGCTTTTATTTGTTTAATTAAGTCGAATATGGCCACAATTGAAATAGCCTATTTCATGGGTCAAGGTCAATTTGAGGCAACGTTCGCAATTAAAGTCCCTCTGCTTAATTAGCCATTGTTATTTGGTTAATTAATCTTAAGTTGACCATGATTAAGGGGTTAAATTAATTGATCTTTTCATAAATGTGGTCAGATATTAAAAATAAGTGTGAGGTTCTCATGCATATACACATATATACATGGATATACATGAGTATACATGTATGTCATGTGTATATACCTATATATGAAGGGCCCATTTTTCCTATCTCTTTAAAGCTAGCCAGGCCCGGTCCAATAAGGACCATGACCCGGCCCAAACCAAGTTTTAAAGGGGTAATACACCCCTTTCTGTTCAGTCAAGGCCAAACGACCCCTTATGTGCGAGAGAAGGGTTTCTCTCAAGGAGAAACCCTAGTCGCCCCACCCTCTCTCCTCTTTCTTGCGTCATCGTTGCCTGAAATGGCAACATTTCATGCGTACGTCACCTTTTTCAGCCTTAGCATGGTCGATTGGGGTAACATTTAATGCTAATCCCCTCTCTCCACTAAGTTTTCAACCAAGCAAGGTACTACTTCGCTTTTTTTCTTTATTTTTTGCAAATTAACGGTCAAATAGGACTAAACTCTTAATGGGTTTTGTTGTATTCGTTTTTTAATCCACGAATTTCATTGGATATGGGTGATTTGAGAGGGAAACCAAGAAGGGTTTTCCCCCCAATTTGATTATCCCACATCGAAATTTAAGGCAATGGTTTCAAATTTGGGGTTCTATATAAAGAACCCCATTTCTACCATTTTAGATAGAGGAGAACACATCAATATACTGCATATTCACCAAAATTCGAAATACCTAGGATTTTAGCAACTTCTGCTTGAGATCCTTAATTTTTTCGAGTTAGTTAAAGTTTATTTTCGTTTCTGTGTTGTGTTTGGGGCTGAGTATTGGAGGCTAAGGAAGAAAAGGAGTCTTCCAAATCCAATTCTTGAATATCGGCTACACTCACAAAAGGTAACTCTCCTTCTCTGCCTTTTCTTTCCTTTTTTATGTTGTTTAAGTGTTAATTATGTGTTTAGTTTTATGTAATTTTGCAGCTTAAGTGCTAATTATGTGTTTAGCTTATGTAGTTTTGCAGCTTCAGTGCTAATTATGTGTTTAGCTTATGTAGTCTGGCAGCTTAAGTGCTAATCATGTGTTTAGCTTATGTAGTTTTGCAGCTTAAGTGGTAATTATGTGTTTAGCTTATGTAGTTTTGCAGTTTAAGTGCTAATCATATGTTTAGCTTAATGTAGTTTTGTGGTTATAATCTCTTAGTTATGTTTAATTAGTACAATATTATCATACCTTGCTTAGTTTAAGTTATTTTTGTAGTCTCTTAAACATGTGTTAAGCATATATTATTGATCATATTTATGTCTAGATTAATGTATTTAAGAGCACTTTGATAATCATGTTTATATGTTTAAACTTTCTTAATCAAGCATGGCAAGAGGCTAGTTTAATTAGTACAATATTGTTTATCTTGGATTGGTTCTGTTTTAGTATTTTCTTTATTTTCTAATCGTATGATTAATGTTGAAGTTAGTAGACATGTTTTAGGTTTTAGGTATGCATATTTGAATGTCATTTGATTAGTTGGTTTAAATTAGAAATTTGCTAATCATGTTATATATGTTTAAATCTCTTAGGTGATTATCTTAAAATCCGAATGATCGATATGTTTTAAAGCATAGTCCTTGTCTTGTTTTATCTGCATGTATTAAGTCCATGTTTGTAGTTTGGTTCAAACATTTCTATGATCTTTGTAATAATGTGTGTGTTTTGAAGCTTAGTGTTTTGACCGTGTTTGATTAAAGTTTGTAAGGTATTGAATGTTCAACTTGGGGTTTTGTCGATTATGCCCAGCTGATTAATGTCTTCCTAGTTATATACCTGTTTAAATCTAAATTAAGTCCTTTGTCTTAAAACATGCATAGAGCCCCTAAAAATATCTTAAGATTGGTATATGTTTAAAAGCAATATTGATTGATTAAGTGTTAAGAATGTTAGTTTCATCTCACTGGTTTAATTAAATCCAAATTGGCTTGTGGAGATTATGTGGGGATCAAATATATGTCTACAATGGTTTTAATAAAATGTTTGTGCACTTTAAATGCTTGTCTATATTTTTTTTTCTTTCACATAGAATAATTTATCTATATATGCTACATATTAAGTCCCTTTTTAAGTATTAGAATGACATGAAATGCCTTAATGTATCAAACCATGCATCTGCTGGTATATTAGTACTTGATTCATGTTTTTATGTACACTATACTGCATTTTTTTTACCTCTTTTGTTCTTGGTACTGTCTCTATACTTTGAAAGCAGTCTAAACATGTTAAGTAAAAGTAGGCATGTCCCTCTACGGATCTGATTGTTGATTCATGGGTAAATAGACCAAGGATATGCCTGAATATACCAAGTATATACAGTCCTGTATACTGCTAGCATAAGAGAATTTGTATATTTTGGTATAAGTGAAGTATATCACTAATATAGGTATAGATTTTGTAACCTATGCATGTAGTTTGGTTTTAGTCTCTTTCGGCTATTTGTTGTTAGGCCTCCTTTATGTGCTAAACTTTTGGTTATGTTTGGGCCAGTCTGAATTGGTTCTAAGTGATCTGTTTGATTTGGGTCTTCTTTGTATTATTTGAATTGTTTTAAGGCCTTTTCTTTTCTTCCTGTCTCTATTTCATTTTCCTCTTATATCCCCCTGTTTGTATACATAAATCACATGTGTTTAAATTACTTAAGCTTTAGTTTAGTATACAAGTACTAAATACCCTCTAATCCTTATTTTCTTTGTGTGTCCCATGTGAATGAATGTCGGGCCATTTGGGCCGTTTTCTCTGCATATAAGACTTGTTGGGCCTGAGGCCCAACTTGCTTTTTTTGATCAAGTCCGAACCTGAAAGGGAAGCAAATATTTGCATTAGAAGGCTCAGTCATGGGTGAAAATGACTTACATTGTTTGAAGGCCCAACTATGGGTAAAAATAGTAATTGGTGGGCTTAGGTAGGCCCACCAGCCTAACACTTCTTCTTTCATTTTCATTCTTGTATATATGTATTTGTAAAACAACTTGTATAATATTGAAACCCTATGGATGCTATAACTTAGGAAAATGATTAGTATTATTTGGATGACGCCTAAACACTTTTAAACCACGCTTAATTTAACACTTCGCATGAAATCAACCTTTCTCAAAGTTTAAAACTGGTCCAAAAAGATTTTTGGGCCTTTCGCTCCTTTAAATGGTCCAAAAATGTTTGAAACGTGTAGATTGATTTTGGGCCTCAAGCCCACTAATGGACCACCTTTTTCCAGAATTAAAACTGATCAGATTTTCACTCTTTGGGCTTCACTTATATTTGGACTGAAATTGACTTCAAAAATGATTTAGACTTGTAAAATTTGAAATTTGTGGGGCTTGGGACACCAATCCGGAATTAAGAACTCAAATTTTCTATCAAAGTAACTTTGGCAAAACCTGTTTGGACTGGGACGATTTTCAGAAAAAGCAAGTGTTTTGGGCCAAAAGCCCAATTTGAAGGGACAAAAAAACTAAAAGAGATCTACTTGGACCGAAATTGAGAATAAGATGGCTTTGGTGTGCATTAAGTTTGACTTATTAAACTTCAATTAACTGATATGGACTTAACGAAAACTTATATTCCTATATATACTTATCAAAAAATAGGAGATATATTCCATATTTTCTTATATATATGTGTGTAATAAAATTTGTAAGAACTAAATTCATTTTATTAGGATGAAAATAGTAGTGACTCTACTTGGAAGAAATTTCGAGTGTGTCTTGGTTCTGCAATAAAGTGAGTTGAACACTTATGCGGATTTTTGAAACCAAAAGCCCCTTTTCTAAAGGGGAACATTTTGCTAAAATTTTGAATTTATGATAAAGTGAATGACATTGTTTTGCGGAAAATTAAACCTTCTTAAGAAAATAAATACGTTAATCACACATTGAAGCTCGTAGGTCAATCGTATTTTATGGATCCTTAATACTAGGGTGCTTAAAACCTTCTCTAGGGGATCACCAAAACCCTTACCTCGAACTTTGGTCCAAAAGGATTTTTTTCTTGTTTGAGTAAACTCTTTTAACCCGATTTTTCTAATTTTTCTTAAATAAATTAGGTGGCGACTCTAAAATACTAGATCAATTAGAGCACCAACAACCTCTTAGTGGCTTTTATGCGCCCGAGTAAAAGTGAACCGTAACTTGATCCATATAGATCCATGTGTAACAACTCTAAAGGTAGATCAATACTGACCATATTATTTGATTTGAATGATGACTTGACATGTTTCCCTATGCCATTACATATTTTATCTTCATTAAACCTTAATTTTGGTAGTTCAAGAACCAATTCCTTTGATATCAGTTTGTTGAGTAGTGAGAAACTTTCATGTCCAAGCCTGTTGTGCCACAATAGTGGGTTTGTTTCGTGCGCATTAAGACTCACAACTTGATGCTCGAAGGGAGCCATAATATCAATTGTGTATACATTTTTTTGCCTCTTTCCTATGAGAACCGGTTTCCTTGTTTTTGAGTTTGTAACTAAGTAATCTTCTGAAGTGAAGAGGAACTGGTTCCCTTTATCCCACATCTGAGACACACTTAGTAGATTGCGTCTCAGAACTTTTACATAGTACACCTTTTCAATTGAATAGGATTTGGATCTTCTAGTTTTTCCAATTCCAATCATATCACCTTTCTTTCCATTGCCAAATCTCACACTTCTTCCTTGATAGAGCTCTAGTGAGAGAAAATTTCCTTTATCTCATGTCATGTGTCTGGAGAATGCACTGTGCACATATTATGTGTTGTTTTCTCATCTTTGCCTCTGTGTCATCCTCCTCGGAGTCTGATTTAAGAGTGGCCATTAGTGCTAGTTCTTCATCTAAGGATGACTCCTCCTTGGCCATCGAGGACTGGACTTCCTTTTTAACTTTGTCATCCTTTTCATCTTCTGAGGAATCTCCCACAGTTTTTGATTGCTTTATTTACTCTCGTGATGGTCATTATGTTTTTAGGGACTTGATCCCTGCTTAGTTTGTCAGACAAGCTCCTTCTTGACTTACTTTTTCTTTCTGGGCAAGATCTTTTGTGATCACGATATCCACACTTATGACATGTATCTGAGTTGTCTCTATCAGATGCATTATAGCTTGAGGTGTTTCCTTTCTTCAAGGACCCTCCCACTTTCATCATCCTTAGAAATCTTCTTGTTAGGAGAGCCAGTTATTCAACATTAGGATCATGTTTTTGAATAGCTTTCAGAACCAGGTTTTCTTCTCTTTTTGGGGAAGTATGTTTTTGATTCTAGATCTTCCTCATCTCACAGGTTTTCAAGTTTCTCATAAGTTCTTCCATTGTCATTGTCTCAAGATATCTTGCTTCCATAATTACGTTTACTTTGCTTTCTCAAGAGTCAGGTAGAACATATTGGACTTTTTCAATTCTTCTCCCTTGAGAAATTATATCTCCAAGTGAACTTAGTTAATTAGTTATATCTTTAAGAATATTGAACATCTCTTGGAGAGATTCTCTATCATGCATTTTGAACAGTTCATATTGCCTATTCAATAGGGCAAATTTTGACCTCTTTACCTCATTTGCTCCTTCATGTGTGATTTTTAAGGTATCTCGTACCTCAGCGGCAGTTTTACAAGACAAAATCCTACCACCTTCATTGGGCCGTCCAATGCAACAAAGAAGGATCTTCTTTGTCTTGACATTTTTTGAACAACCTTAATGTCTTCATTAATATGTTCTAATCTTTCTTTGGGAACCTGTTTCTTGACTTTGTCATCAGTGGACCTTCTTGTATAATATTCCAAATCTCTAGGTCCTCTCCGATGATAAAGTCTTTCATCCTTTCTTTCCACCAGCCATAATATTTTCCATTGAAGCATAGTGATCTTGTTGATTGCCCTTCTTGGACTCCTGGAGGTACAACAATCTTTAGTCTTTCAAAGTGTGTTATTTTGGGCTACGGCATAAGCATTTAAAGAATCAAGTTCTTTGAGTAACTATGGAAGAAGTTAATTGCGGAATATAAATCAACATAAATATTGCACGGAAATACTCCTCGCGTAAGGGAGGAAAATCCACGACCTACCGCTGTGGAAGTTTTCACAAACTCCACTAAACTCAAGATCAACAGATTTGAGGTTTAAAACCGCCCTTATAAAACCTAAGGAACTGTTCCAAACAGTCTCGCCTCCACTCTCTTAACTCTTCTCTTCAATGACACTTCCCAATTAATAAAGTCCCTTACAACTCAATGTACACCTACTAAATAATACTACACCTACTAAATAATACTAGGAAAGGTAAAAACATGGAACCACAACTAGAATCTAAAATTACAACACAAGAACTAAATGATAAATCATGATAAGCATAGGTTCTGTGTTGGCTCTCTAGAGACACAGGTGTTGAGTCCGCTCACTCTTGATGTCCCTCATTCGACATTTGTGGTTAAGCTTCAAAGCTTCTTAGTGCTTTTTATATAGGAGTTGTTGCCTCCTTCCTGTTGCCCGAAGCCAACCAAGTATTGGTTTCATAATTGTATCCGAAAACCAATCCTTGTTTGACTTGGATTTCCTTCTTTGCTTGTTTGTGCATCAACTTCTTCTTTTCCTACTCCAATTATAATTCCATGTGCTAAGTTTATGGTAATATTTCCATAACTTGAAATCCAACCTTTCATCGAATAGGAATGAGTCAATAATTCCAGTTCTCTTTCCTTCGACAGTCTCCAGTTTTCTTCTAAGGATAAGTTCCTTTGAGCAGTTCCTTTTCTGTTGCGACTGCTTCACCAGTTCCTTTGGAGAACCGTATGAAATTCTGGTTCTCCAATTTCTTTCTTATAACTCCCTTGTAACTAACTGTCTTTGGATAATTCAATCAACAAAACTTTATTTTAAGCTTGACACTATTATTGAGAAAAGATCATCTCAATAAGGTGTTAGCATTTATTAAAAGATCTAGCTTTGATTCCAACTGTTAATTTGCTGCGACAAGAACCAGGTTCTTTCAAAGAACTATGCAAGAAGGTACATAAAGTGTAGAACAGTAAATCTACATAAGTATTTTCACGTGGGAAACTCCTCGCTCAAGGGAGATAAAAACTACAAACTATCTTTTATAGGGTTTCCCCAAACTCTCTACTATAACATGAGCAACGTTTAAGGTTACAACAACCTGTACACCTAAGGGACTAGCTCTAACAGTCCTACCCCAATCCTCAACCATTCTCCTAGTTGTTGGTACTTACTCCAACTTCTTCAAATACTCTAACCAGTTTATGAAGTCTCTTACAACTCAATAACAACCTAATACAAATCACTAGGAATGTAAAGGTTGCAAATAAACTTGAAGAATTAAACTAAGCAACAAGAACTATGAAGATTAAACTTGATAGCAACAGGTTCTTTGTCGCAGTTTATTCTACCAAGCTGAAGAACACTCAGTGATAAGATCTCACTTTTATTCTCTCTTTTAGTTGAGTCTTTTATCCTCAACGAGAACCAATGTAATTATTTATATTGAGGTAGAATAACCGCTTGTAGTTCTCCCCATCCAACCAAGATTTGGTTCAATTAATTACAAGAAATCAATCCTTGTTTGACTTGGATTTGAACATCAAGCGTATTTCCAACTTCTCGTTTCTCCAAACTAATTCCATGTGCCATGTAAATAACTCTTGTTCCTTGTAGAATTGGATTATGTATTAATCCTAATTTTCCCAGGTTTCCTTTTTTGTGCATGGAAAAACTTCTTCTTCATAGACCAAGCAGTCTCTAGTTCTCGTCTGAAAGACTTGCTTTCAAAGAATCCTGCTCCCATGTTGCCTGATTTACTAGTTCTTTTTTGGGATCTGTTAAGTACCTGGTGTTCTTGTACATCCTTGTCCATATTCCTTGTATATAGATTACCCCTTGTTCAATATTAATCAATCATCAAAACTCCATAAGATCATGAAATATTTATTGAGATCTAAACAACTCAACATTTTCCCCACTTGCATTCTTTCGGGATAAGGGAAAAATATTTCGTTCAGATAGAAGAGTTGTACTCACTCACGTGGGTATTTCGACCCTCGGTTTGATTCTCTATTTGGAACATGAAAGCATAGTATGATGTAATGCTGCATTTCTTGGGGAGTCTCTTTAAAACCTACGATTCCGAATCAATCTTTCTACTTTTGGAAGAAGTCTTCCCTTTCCTTGTTAGCACTGGTGCTTCTTCCTCCACCACCTCTTCAACGATGGTGGCGGGTACCAATAAACACCACACGAAGGCGTCAACATAAAAAATGACCAGAGGATCATTATCCTAAACATGAGGGTTCTGAGATTCCCTGATCAAACTCTATAAAGTTGGTTGCGGAGAATTCTAGGAAAATAAGTCGAGATTTGAGCGAATGCAGCAACTGACGAACTTGAAGAATATGAAGAAGAAGACGCAGACAGGGATGAAGATGAAGTTGAGAACGAAGGAACAGAGAGTTTTTATTGTTTATGGGCTAAAGTCATATTACCTTGGTAGCCAGCGGTGATGTCATCTCCAACCAAAGATGAACACATGTCTCGAGCATTAAATTAAAGGTGGCACACGTCGCTTCGTATTTGAAACAGTGGAGTAACGACCCGCTGCCCCGCTAGGTCATTATGTGCATTTTGATCATTTTACCCCTGTTCGTACATTTTCGAGAATAGGAGCGAGTCTAGTGAGAACTTAAAGAGTTACAATTCTAAAAACTGAGGCACTTGATTTCATTTTGTGTGCTTGTTTGAAAAACTTGGTTCATTTTCGTTAGGGGGGGTTGACTTAGTAAATTAGACCTCCGTTGGGAATTCCGAGGCCGCGGGTGAGTCCGTAGCGTGTTTTTACATATGTGTTCATGTTTGGTTTGTATCTGTAGGGCCTCAGATTGATGTTGGGATTTTGGATGAAAATCTAGTAGAAAACTAGAGGTCACTGGTTCGCCACAGCGGGGCGCCGGTCGCCGCTGCAGATTTTGGGAATTGGGAAAGTCCACCATAGCGGGTAGTGGACCGCCATAGCGGGACCGTTACGGCGTGGTCTTGACCGCTATGGCGAGTCAGATGAGTTAATGAGGTTCGTCGTAGCGGTGGTATTTTTCGCTACAGCAAGACCGCTGCAGCCCTCGACGGGAGATAGAAACCCACTTTTATATTGCTGACTTCTTGGCATGACTCACATAACTCCAAAAACTGTTCCTAAGAAAGTGAGAGGCGAATTTCCTAGAGTCTTGGTGGATTCTTCTTTGAGGATAAGTTTTAACCTTTTCACTTGTTCATTCCATTATCATCTTTAAGTTCATATACTAGTTAAGGTTCTCTAATGGTGGATTAAAAGACTAGAACCTTGGAATTGTTAAACCCTTGAATAATTGGTGGGTTGTGAATTTTATTGTTGTTTAATCACTTAGGAGTGTAGATATCACTCTCTAGGAAGGAAATTTGATTACTTATGGTGAAAATTGTATATTGATACTTAGGGTTCCATTAAAAATGGGAACTTTGGCCTAAAATCCGTTTTGAAAGGGGTAGAAGTAATTGAGTCTTCTTCCCCAATTGTTGTACTTATTTTGAGTAGATGGTGTATTACTTACTTAGCGTTATATTGCTAGACTTTGAGTGTTCCGAAGCACTATGAAAGGGGAAAGCTCTTGCGGAGTAGCTTGCTTTGTTCCAGTTCTGCACCTGAGGTAGGTTATGGTTTACTTGAGTTAGACTTTGGTTAGTTGATTGTATATGTAGTAGAATTGATGGGAGAAAGCATGATTAGGTCTTCAGACATGACATCTGGTTGGATTTTACTCAGGTTGGCATGATTTCTGATTATGTTGGCTTGTCGCCATTACTTTATGAATTGAACCTGAGGTGTATTTGCCGTGATATGGGAAGGAAGGGGTTGATATATACTCTTTTGTTGATTGAGAAAACTTATGCATTTATGTTGTTGTGGATTTGATTTATCTGAGTCTTGTTATGACTTGTGGCATGGTGCCTTGCATTTATTGACATTGAATTTATTGACTGATCATGCTCCATATTGACAGTTGGACTGGAAATACGTTGAGATGCATATTGTGATCAGATACAGAAATATATATAAAGGCACATTTGACAGGGGATGAGGATGTGGACTAAACAAGGGCTCGTGATCCCAGGTCAGTTCTAGAGCGAGTGGTACATGGACACCATGAGTCCTCTGCAGGTCATGACTAATGAGCTAAAATAGCCGTAGGCATGTGTGTACGGTTGAGATACTATCATTGGTTGCATTGCATTGGACTTATCTTATTCTTGTGATGCATTGTTTATTTGTTGATGATTAACTTTTGATACTGTTGTGTTGTTGTGCTGTTGTGCCTATCTGCCTATTCTATTGATTTTATGAACGTATGCATGATAATAACCTTAGCCGGCCTATGATATCTACCATTACATAGTGTTTGTACTGATACTACCTGGCTGCACCCTTTTTGAGTGCAGATTGTGTGCCAGAGACTTTTTCTAGATCTCACATCTTGCTTGAGGCTATTACCTTTCTAATCAGAGGGTGAGCTCCTATCTATGCCATACTGCCTGAAGATCTTTCCTATCTTGATGTTTACTTCATTGCATACATTTATGTTATTTTAGATAACTATTATTTCTTAGACAACATTATGTTTTAGAGTCCTTGTACAATGACTTTCAGATTTGGGGTTATAATAGTTAGATTTCCGCATTTTTATTTTATTTATGACATGACTAGACAGTTTTATGGTTTTACTCCTTGTTATGGATTTATAATTGTACAAATGAATGATTCATTAGTTAAGGGGATGGTTCGCTAAGGGGATGGTTCGCCCACCGGGGGGTTAGTATGGGTGCCATCATGACGGGTTGGGCTGTGACAAGTGGTGTCAGACACCTTCTTGTTTTTCCCGCCCAAACATTTTTTCCACTTTGCGGACATTTCTTAGAACTATTTGGAAAGTGAAGGGACTATCCGTATTGGTAAAATATAGATATGACACATGAACGATACAGAACTAGCAGCAAGACTTAATACTTTGGGAACGAAAGTGGATGAAATTTTCCTTATACAATTCATCATCAACTCATTATAGTCTAAGTAAGGTCCTTTACAAATGAACTACAATACCATGAAAGAAAAATGGAACGTGCATTAATTGCACAAAATGCTGGTTCTGGAGGAAACAAGGCTAAATAATCAAGGAATTCACTCCCTAACTGTGTAAGTCATCAAGGAGCAGGAAAGAAAGTAAAGAGACATGGTAAGGGAAACAGAGGCAACATAATGTTATTGAGTCCTCCTATCAAGTACGTAAGAAGGAACACAATAATGATAAGTGTTGTTTCTGTGGAAAATCTAGATACTTTCCAGAAAGATTATCTAAAACATGAGGCATGGTTCGAGAAAAAGGGTAAGCCTACTGCTTTTACATGTCTCGAATCAAATTTATCTGAAGTTCTTTATAAATGGTGCCTTAACCTAGTTGTACTGTTCATGTTTCTAATACGATGCAGGGATTCCTTACAACACACACCATAAACTCCAAGAAATGCCTCAACGGTCGCCGGGAAATCATCCACTACTCGAACTCCGATTAGAACCTACACACAAAAGGTGCAGCAAGTGTAGATGAGTACGAAAAAAGACATGTACTTAGTAGCATCGTACCGACCCTAAACCGAAGCGATGATGAGGGTTGGTCCTTCCGGTACTCACCTCCACACTTCGTTAGTAACAAGTTTGTACAGTTTATAAACACTTAGGCATTTAAGATTAGAAATTCCACATTTCAATCATATCATAAAGCTTGGTTCTTTCTAATTATTCGTATAATAGTCACAATAAGACAACACAATCAAGTAAGTGTGGTATGAAATGCAAATGAAATGAAATGCGATGGCCAATATGCACCAGTATACACAAGCTTTCCCGTGACCCATGGTGGACTCATGAGGTCTGTATACTCACCCATAATCACAGATCCTCCAGATCACATGGGTATAAGTCGATAGGCTATATGTCATCATCATTCCAATCAATAACAAGTAAGTGATATCATATAATGTACGAAATGGATATGCGTACAACATGCAATTGCATGCTATCAAGTCAATGCCAAAGCTAGTTCCTTTTTCATGATTTAGACGAGATGTGGAGTGATGAATGCACAATGAATCAATATCACAAGTATTAAACAAATATGGCTATCATAAGCCAATTTCATCAACAACCAAACCAATCAACTAGATTTAACACTGCCAACTAATGCCCATATGCTTGACATTCATTACTTTACATAATTATTCCATTTTCACTAATTTATTCATAACATGGCACCGGTACCCGTACAAGTACTCGTCACCTCATGAGTACGGGATCCTTAAATCCCATTACTCCTATTAATTACATTATCCAATACAACACCTCATAAAGAGTGTAGTAAGTCTCAACTTGCCTTAGATTTGAAGTTCGAAGCTCGAGTGATCACCACACGGCCTTGCCTCTCTTCAAAGCCTCCGAACAATCCCAAACTGTTCAAATACGAATTTACGTAAGCATACGAGTCTGTAGACACTCATATTTATATAATAATTATAAAAGTCTCTCAAAAAGCCAATCCCGAGCCTCGAAGGTTAAAACATAATTTAGTTGCAATATCGGGTTCAATCTAGTCAAAATAGTACTCTGCGAGATAAAACGAATTCAATGATACTCATATTGCTATAAATTAATTTGGAACCCAAAAAGGTAACCCTGATCCAAGGACAAAATTGAAATTTTATCAAAAATTCAGTTTAATCATAACCCGTATCGATGAATCGAGAAAAATCAACCATGAATCGATGTCCAATTTAAGGAATTACCATTTCTCAATTTTAGGGCTCAAAACCCCAATTCCTAGTACCCAAACACAGATATAAATGATAACCATAGAGTATAATCATGGGGAAGCACCAAAATAACTGTTAGATACTTATGCCCTTTCGAAGATGAGAAGAACTCTGCAAAA
The DNA here is from genome assembly GCF_029784015.1 of Lycium ferocissimum. Taxonomy (NCBI): domain Eukaryota; kingdom Viridiplantae; phylum Streptophyta; class Magnoliopsida; order Solanales; family Solanaceae; genus Lycium; species Lycium ferocissimum. Next base: position 62,056,763 of record NC_081350.1, read on the forward strand.
ATCACATGAAGCCGAGTTCTAGAACTCAAAATATGCTCAAAATACTCGAAATCCCGATCTGTCTATTTAAACACTATCCAGGAAAATTTCCTTCATCACGATCATGATCCACCACGTCGTGATTGCAAAACAAATATTTTTTTGCCCGAAAATTTTCTTCATCTCGATCGCGAAGCGCAAAATCACACCAGAAAAACTAGTATTTGCAAAAACTTGATTTTACCCCTCGAAACTCATCCGGAACCTCCTGGACACAAACCATATATATAATTTGATCCTAAAACACGCTACATAAATCTGCTTGTGCACTCAAGACAGCTGAAAGTGGTCGTCTTGACCCGATGTTGACCATGATCAACTCCAAATTCTTAACTTAACTAGTTTCTCAATCAATGACCCACATCACACCCGAACCCCTAGCTACCCGAATCAACGACTCGACTAAGTCATAAATCACATTCGGGACCTAATGAAACTGACACAATTTCGACACGGACCCATTTACTGCCGATGTTGACTTTGGCTAAACTTTCTCATTCCTTAACTTAAGTACTTCTAGTTTTACTAAATTTGATTTGAAACTCACCCGCTTGCCTTGGGAAATGCGCCACTCATCGCCACAATTCATAAATACCAAAATGCAACTATGAGAAGGGTATTTTGGGGAAGAAGAGTCCTGAAGGTCAGAACGACCAAGTGGGTCGTTACATTGATAATGCTGGTTTATATCCAAGTTGGTTTGGTAGAAATTGTATGCCTCCAATTATAGCTAAACCATTAGTTATGAGATGTATTTTTTAGCATGTAGTAGCATTTGTATTCATCTAGCCAACAAGGTTTCCCTATCACAATTGGTTTACGTTAGCAACTAAATAATTTCCATTTAAAAGTCTGAATGTGCGGTATATGATTCAATTTCTCCACCACAACGTACAAAGAAAAGTCCCCAAATAAGGTTGAGGGTAAACATTAGATTTCCTTACATTAGGGGGAGAGATGATAAGCAACTGGAATAATAACCCAAGTCATGAAGGCACTTACCACCACCCGGTAAACGAACCATCCAAAATCCCTTAACTGATTATTAACCGAATAAATCCTGCGGAAATGAAATAAGTAAGTCAATTCAAATCATAATAAAGTCTTTTAATAATAAATACGCAGAATAGGTACTACAATTCCAAGACCTAGTGTTACCGGTACAAAAACTGCTAGAATAGAAAATGCAAGTCTGGAATAGTCTCTGAATACGTTGTCTGAAAGTAAAGAAATATATAAGTAAGATAAACGAGAAGAATCTGGTGCCATGGATCAGCCAGTAGCTCACTCTGAATCCCTCAAGTTAGCCTCCTCAACGATCGGTGAAGCCTTGACCTCCGCTAGTGCTATCAACGTGCACTCAGCATGATCGTCGATCGATTCTAAATTAAAACAGTGACCAAGGTTAGTCTTCCGTTTGCTTCTTTCCACACTTAACCGCGATTATCCCAACAAGGCATAATTATAAACCACAAATACAAATAGGGAAATCACCCAAATCAACAAGTATTCAAATAGTCAATTAATTGAAACAAGTACATTTCAATCAATACTTCAAGTAATTCAACCAATAAAGAATCAATGAAATGATACGATATGCAAATGCTATGCAAAGGCCTTCTATCACTGGTATACACACGCTGTGTAATATGCAATCCCATAGGGGACTTGCGAGGTCCATACAACACCCAGAACTATTTCCCATCAGAATATCAGCCATTAAGGCTTCCAATCTCAACACTTAGCTAATTCGGCTCTCATTACCCGTCCTTAGCCAATTCGACTCTTATAATTTGCATCACTCCATCCGAAACCATTTTCCATCGGACATCACATACGTATTCTCAAGTGTTATATGCATGAGATAAAATATGCAAGCATGAATATGACTTGCATATAATAAGCAACAAGACTATGAAGTAAAAGACTCAATCTTAGCTTTTTTTCATCCTTTAACGAGTATTTTTGGAGTGATGAGAACACATAATCAACAAGTTAGATAGACATAATATAAAAAGCATCAAATAGGAGATTCATATCTCACATCATGATTCACATCAACCGATCTAAGCTATCAGCTAATGCCTGCATGCTTTGGCATTCAAACAAGGAAAGTAAATAATTCAATACTAAACAAATTCCCAAATAATGACACCGGTATCCAATACAATTACTCGTCACCTCACAAGTATAGGACCCCCTTTATTTAACCGTTACTCCCTCTTTATTCGTCAATTTACCAACCACATGTTTTAAAAAGGGTTAAGTAAGGTCTCAACTTGTCTATTTTGAAGTCTGAACTTTCGTAAAGCTTCTAAACGATCCCAATATGTTCAAATACGAGTTCTACATAAGCATAATAGTTTATAGACAAACATATTGCTATATTAATTTTACAAACCCAAAAAGGTAATCCCAACCCCTGGAGGGCAAAACTATAATTTCTTCCCATAATCAGTTTACCCATAACCCATAGATCCTAAATCCCGAAAACGACTTAAATCCAACTTCAATTCGATTAACAATTTGAAGAATTTGATATTTTCAAATTAAGGCTTTGAAATCCCAATTTTTCAACCCAAATCATGATTTCAATGATCAAATCCCGTAATAATCTAAGATAGAATGATAAAAGAGGTTAGAATCTTACCCATGCAAAAAATCTTGATAAACCTTTCAAAAATCTTTCAAAACTGAGGTCTCAAGCTCAAGATATGAAATGAAATGAAATGTCTTAGTTCGATTTTGGAGAAAAAGAACTATAATACTGCCAGTGACATCACAGGTGCGGCCCAATTTCTGCTTCTGTGGTAAAAACCTCACAGATACGAGAACCACTCACCACCCCAGACCCGTAGATGCAGACATACACCCGCAGGCGCGATGCAGTTTCTGGGACCTTACCTTCACAGGTGCGACCCCCTTCACCCTAGCCAAACTTCCCACCTGCGGCTCACCTCTCGAAGGTGCAGCTCCGCAGGTGCGGTCACACCAGAACCAGATGAATCAGAAATCCTTTGAATCTCCAAATAATAATTTTAACCCTCGGGACTCATCTAGAACCCCAGACGCAAACCAAATATGCATTTCAGTCATAAAACGCTCTACAAACTTGCTCTCGCACTCAAAACACCCAAACACCCATACAGGGTCATCTTGTCCCGACGCTGATCGTGGTAACTCCAATTTATCATAAAAGCTAGTTTCTCAACCAAGAGTCCAAAACACACTTGAACCCCTCAGGATCTATCAAGACTATCCAAAAAAGTCAAAAATCACGTTTTGGACCTAACGAAACTATCCAAACTCACATACGGTTTCGTTAACTCTAGATGCTAACTTAGGTAGCCATCTCCATTTCTTAACTTAAAGATTTCCAATATATCCTTTTTCTTTTTCGAAACTCACCTGATTGCCTCGAAAATCATTCATCCATCCCCCCAAGTCAAAAACATCATTTTAAAGCTACGGGAAAGCTCATTTAGGGAAAAAGGGATAAAATCTCAAAACAGCTAATGGGTCGTTACATCAGCTACCACTTAAACACAAGTTTGTCGTCAGACGGAAAGGAAAAGAAAGTAGCTAAATTGTCAAAAAGCTAATGACTATTTTGGTTATCCATTTATATTCCTTTCAATCGTTGGGCCCCTGGCCATGTCTTGGTAGTTTCACTAAAGTTTTACGGGCTTTTAATTGGTATATACAGTCTAGTGTGTATGAATGTGCAAAATCGAAACACTATTTCGTGTATATGGCTATGTATGGATAATTTACTTTGTTCTTTCTTAGGTAATTTTTGCTAGCTTTAGATGCTCTCTAATCGCATTTTTCTTTTTCCCCTCCCCTTTTTGCATGGAACTATCATCGCGGGTCACCTGGGCCAACTATATACTTCAAGCCATTGTTGGGCCAGAGGCCCAACATTCCTATTTCTTCAATCGAGTCCGAGGTTTAGAAGGCCCAACCATTGGTGAAGATGGCAATTAGTGGGCTTCGGTAGGCCCACTAGCCTAACTTTCTCTCTTCATTTTCATAAAATGTATATGTACATGTATGTAGGGATGCTTGTGTAAATATTGGAACCCGAATGGATACGAACTTAGATATTTTAGGCAAACAATGTATATCGTTTAGAACGGATAGGAACCCTCAAATGATTTCAAAACTGAGACCCAACAATAGATAAATGATATGTCTTCAAGAATTCGAACAAGAGATGGTTCTTACAAATTTCCGTTTTACAAAAACTTAAGTTTGAAACAGTTTAAGTTGGAAATTTCAAAAACCGATAAAAATGAAAGCAAATTGGACAATTTTGAGAAAAACTTCACCTTTTCTTCTTTCAACTCAAGGATGTATAAAGACTAACCTGATTTTAAAATCATAAGTGTTGTGGAAATGGATTTTAACTTACTCAAACTAACTTAAGGGATTTTCCAAAACACTTTTGGGCCAAGCCCACCTTAAGTTAAACAAAGGGATTTACATTTTTGACTTTAGTTTGAGCAAATGATTCAAAATGGAGTGTGGTGGACCTTCAAAATGACTAAAAATAAAGTATATCATTTTAAAAAGAAAACACTTTCTTATATACTTGTATAAACCCATGACATTTTTATAAGGGAAATATACTCAAAGTTTTCAATAAATTTCCTAAGGACAAAAAGACATGACATTGGACCAAGTCTTAGTTGAGCTCTACTTAAGAGAAACCTTAAGTCTGCTTTGGTCCGAAAATAAAATGATTTCAACCCTTATATAAATTTTCAAAGGAAATCCAACCCTTTTATCATTGAATAAAGGATTTTTGCCAAAAACATTTTATGATATGCGATGACAGTTTTTACAAGAAAGAAAACCATTTTAGCAAATAATTACAATTAATCACACATTGAAGCTCGAAGGTCAACCGTATTCTACGGATCCTTAATACTAGGGTGCTTAAAACCTTCCCTAGGGAATCACCAGAACACTTACCTCAAACTCTAGTTTAAAAATGATTTTTCTCTGGTTTGAATGAACCCTTTTAACTTGGTTTTCCTAATTTCCCTTATAAATTAGGTGGTGACTCTAAAAAAATACAAAAATCCAATAGAGTCCACAACCTCGAAGTAGCTTTTGTGCTTCGCGTAAAAATAAACCGTAACACATCACCCCTTTCACGTTCATACTTTTGACTTCTTCTTGAATCTGCTTTTGGTATGGATGATGAAACATGTTGACGGACCCGTTTCATTGATCATGTGCTGCTCTGTGTCTGCAACTGGTCTTGTCCAATCCTTCACCACTGATCACTTGTAGGTCATTAATCCATTACACCTGATGACCAATGATCATCCCTCTTCTGCATATGATGACTCTTTGGTATAGAACATCCTTGCACATTTGTTCTAATTCTTCATTTAATTGTTTTTTTACTGAGTCATCTCTCCCTTTTGCTGCCTTGTTAAGTTGTTCTATTCATTGAATCATTTATGCTGCATACTGAACAACTCTGTAGGCTGGGTCACTTCTTTCTTTGTGCTTGTCTGCTTCGTATGTATTTATTCATTGCTGGAATAAATCATGCTTTCAATCTTGACTAACTCTTTGACTTCTGATTTTTTTCTGGCTCTGTGATGGACCATGTTTGCAGACTTGGTTCTTCTATTAACCTGATTCACATGCTTTGTCTGCAAACTCTTTAGCTGAACAATTACCTCTCCTCCTTGATGACCTGTGACCATTCATCCATTGTACTTGATGAATCCTTTGTACACATATTTTGTTGCTCATGTGTCTTCATTCTTCTCTGCTGCTTTATTGAAATGAAACATGTCCTTGGACCTCTTCTTACCATCCTGTGCTGACTGCTTCTTCAAACATTTTATATTGTCCGAAACTTCTACTTCACTAGCTTTCTTCAAATGCTTGCCCACACACCTTATATCAACCCTGTGTGTTATCACTATGCTTTCTTGCTTGGAGCTTTCACCATGCCTTTAAGCTGGTTTACTTGTTCAGGTCCTTTTACTTTGTCAATCATCAAAACATCACACATGGATTTATACCAACATTATGAAATTAGGATAAACAATTAGAAGTTTTTGACTTTTTGAGATTTTTAGTTTGAGAATTTACTATGAAGTAACTTTTGAATATTTAACTTTTAAAAAAAGGATGTATTAAGCAATTTTGCTTCAACTTTAGAAAAGTTTTACGGGGCTTACGCCCTAAATGGAAGCCCAGAACGTTAGGGCTATGCCCCCTAGCACGCCTCGGTGCGTTTTTTATACGCCTTGCCCTAGGGCTTGCCTAGAAAAACACCTTTTAAAATACTGAATTCAAGTAAGTCAACCAATAAAGAATCAATGAAATGAAATGATATACAAATACAATGCAAAGGCCTTCCATCAACAATATACACAACTTCCCCAATATAGCATATGTGACCCATGGGGGACTCACAAGGTCCATATACCACCCAGTTTCATTTCCCGTTGGGTTCTCAGCCACTTAGGCTTCCAATATCAACACTTAGATAATTAGGCTCTCATTACCTGTCCTTAGCCAATTCGACTCTTATCATTCACATCACTCCGTCCAATCCCATTTCCCATCGGACATAACATATGTATCCTCAAGTGTAATATGCATGAGATACCATAAAAGCATGAATATGACAAGCACATAATAAGCAACAAGGCTATGAGATAAAAGGCTCAATCTTAGCTCTTTGTCATCCTTAAAAAAGTATTTTGGAGTGATGAGAACACATATCCAACAAGTAAGATAGGAATATAATATAAAAACATCAAATAGGAGATTCATATCTCACATCACGATTCACATCAATCGATCTAAGATATTAGCTAATGCCCACACTCTTTAGCATTCAAACAATGAAAGTAAATAGTTCAATACTAAACAACTTCCCAAATCATGGCACTGATACCCGATACAAGTGCTCGTCACCTCACAAGTACGGGACCCCCTTGATTTACTTATTACTCCCTTTTTATTAGTCAATATACCAACCACACATTTTAAATAGAATCAAATAAGGTCTCGACTTGGATGTTTTGAAGTCTGAAGCTCATAACAAAGCCTTAACCTTTCATAAAGCTTCCGAACGATCCTAATCTATTGAAATATGAATTTTACATCAAGATACGAGTCCGTAAACACTCATATTGCTATACAATTTTCGAACCCAAAAAGGCAACTTGGAATGCCGGAGGGCAAAAATGTAATTTCGTCCCAAAATTAGATTACTCGTAACCCATAGAGCCTAAATCCCAAAAATGACGCAAGTCTGACTTCAACTCGATTTTCAATTTGAAACAATTTCATATTTTCAACTTAGGGCTTTAAAATCCCAATGTTCCAACTCAAATCATAATTTCAATGATCAAATCGCTTAAGAATCTAAGATAGAATGATAAATGGGAGGTTAGAATCTTAACCAGAGACGAATTGTGATACACCCTTGGAAAATCTCCAAAAATCGAGGTCTCTAACTCAAGATATGAAATGAACTGTCTAGGTTCAATTTTGGGGAAAAGAACTACAACGCTGTTAGTGACATTGCAGGTGCGTCAAACCTAGCAGATGCGAGAACCACTTAACCACCCTAGGCCCGCAGATGCGAACATCCTCCAAAGATGTGCAATGCTGCTCTGCGACCTTACCTTCCCAGGTGCGACCCCCTCCCCCTTAGCCAAACTTCACACCTACGGCCCACCTCTCACAGGTGTGGCTACGCAAGTTCCACCAAAAGTCCGCATGTGCGATCACACCAGAACCAGCTGAATCAGAAATCCTCTAAGTTTCCCAAAAATGATTTTAACCTTCGGAACTCATCCAGAATCGCTCGGACACAAATCAAATACGCATTTTAGTCACACGCTACGAACCTGCTCGCGCACACAAAACACACATATGGGGTCGTCTTGACCAGATGTTGACCATGGTCAACTCTAATTCATCATAAAAGCTAGTTTCTCAACCAAGAACCAAAACACACCTGAGCCCCTCGGATCCATCCCGACTATCCACTAAGTCATAAATTATATTCCTGACCTAACGGAACTGTCCAAACACGCATACAGGTTCGTTAACCACAGTGTTGACTTTTGTCAACCATTTTTTTTTTTTTTTTTTTGTTTTTTTAACATAAGGATTTCCAATATATCCTTTTTCTTTTCTGAAACTCACCCGATTTCCTCGGAAATCATGCCACCAATCTCTGCAAGTCAAAAACATCATCTTAAAGCTACAGGAAGGTTATTTAGTGAAAAAGGGATAAACCTCAATACGACCTAACGGGTCATTACATTCCAGCTGCAAATGCTCCTATTAGAATTAAAGTCCTTGAAGGACAAAGTCTAATTGCAAGGCTGAAGTGTGATAGACCAATTAGTTCTAAAGATAAAACTCCTTGAAGATGGAGAGGAGCAAATAATCAAGATGGTCTTAATAATGAGGCAAGTGCTTTCAAAGAGCACCACAACATAAGACCCTGGAAGAGGTCCAAGTAACTGAAAATGATGAAAAATGAAGAGATCTTAATAAATTTTATCGCATTGGAACAAATATCAAATTACGATTGACCATATTGTTGATAAAATGTAAAGCACAATATCTAAATTATGACGAGGATCTTCAAATCAAATTTGTCATTTGTGGACAGATAGATCTGTTAAAATATTGTTCAATCTGTTAAAATCTTATGCATTAATAACATTAAAGTTGAACTTATCTCTTAATTACTCCATCTCTATCTCTTCATCAATCAAACTCTCACTTCTCAATATATATTCAATTCGGTTTCACATAAAACCAGTCACTTGCATTGTTTCCCTTTTTGCTTCTCATCTCTCTCTCTCCCTCCCTCCCTCTCTGAAAAAAAAAAAAGAAAAAGAAAAAGAGGTAGAATGGCAGAGATGTGGCGCAAACTGAAGATGGCAGTATCATTTAAGCCTAAGCCTAACGTTAATAATTCCCAAAATGAGCCCTCCTTCCATAACTCCCAGTTCAGATCACCCGCAATTCCACCGTCCTCCTCCTCTTTGTCCCGTTCACCCAGGAGCTTCAGCACCACCACGCGAGCCTCTTTTTTTTTCCTTGTTTTGATATTTTAAATTTCCCGTTTTTGTCATTAGGAAATTCTCCATCCTTGTTCCCGTTCTTACTTTTTGGCAGCCACTAATTTGCTGCTGGAGCTTGTGCTTTACTCTAACTAAAATTCATATCTTGCTTTTACTAATCTACCCTTCATTTGTGATTTTGTTCTGCATTTACTATTAGTTTGGACGTATCAATGAAGGTAATATTTGGATCTTAAATTTTGTCATGTTTTTTGGGCATCGATTTCAGGAATTAATAAACTAATAAAATCCATCTTTACAAGATACTAAAACCAGGATTATGCTTGCGAAGACAGGAATACATCGACAATATTGTCCTCATTTGCTTTTAACGCCCATTTAAAGTTCCCAGATTAAAAATGTCCTTTTGTAGTAAAAAAATAAAAGGTTGACCTTTCTTGGCTTTTTTCATACAGACGTTTTAAGTTGACTTTGTAATCAGTAAAAACATCTTCTTCTTTTTATTAACACTGAAAATGACCACTAACCTTTCTAGAGTTAAAAGAAAAAGATATTGGTGGTTAGAATGCAACTCATGCGTAAGGTACAATCTCACTAAGCTACGCTTAAATGGTACTGTCCTAACCATGTTTCACGGAAGATTTAACTTATAGTGACAAATAAGTCTACTAATTAGAAATGGTGATAAGTTTGACCAGCCAAAGTTATATGATTAAGTTAAATGGGACCGAATTTTAATTTTTAAAACTTTTTAATCTTTTACAAAATACAAAAAAATCCCAACTTAATCTAAAAAAACCCACCAGCACCCCTTCTCCTCCTCCTACCCCTCCCCCCGACCCACACACCCCCTCCATCCCCCCTAATTTTTTTTTTTTTAAAAAAGTTTTGATATTTTTTATTTGCTTTTCCACTAGCCCCCCCCCTCCCCCTCCTCCCATGCACCCCACCCCTGCCCCCCACAATTTTTTTTTTTTTAAAAAGTTTTAATTTTTTTAATTTGTTTTTTCACCACCACCCTTGCCCCCACCCCTCAATTTTTTTTAAAGTTTTGATTTTTTTTTAACCTCCTCCTCCTCCCACCCCTCACCTCCCTCCCCCCCCCCCCCCCCCCCAAAAAAAATTAGAAAAGTTTTTTTTTTTTTTGGTTTTTTTCACCCACCACCCTTCCAAAAAAGAAGTTTTGCAAATTTTTTGTTTTTATTTTTTTGCCCCCCCCCCACCCAAAAAAATGATTTTTCTTCAAAAGAAGTTTTGAATTTTTTTTTTTTTTGGTTTCATAATTCCCTCATCCACCCCCCAAAAAAAAATTGTTTTTTAAAAAAACAGTTTTGAAAAGTTTTTATTTTTGGTTTTTTGCATCCCCCACCCATTCCAAAAAAAAAAAAAAAATCTTGAAAGGAAGTTCTAATTTTTTTTTTTTTTTTTTTGGATTTAGGAAAAGTTTGGATAAAATCTAGGTTGTTGTTGTTATGCGTTTGTAGTGAAATGGATGGTTTTTCTGCTGTTGTCCTGATATGGATCAGGATTTAGAAAAATATATCCAACAGATAGTTTTTTTGTGCTTGTCCTGATATTTATCTAGTTCTGTTTGTAGAAGATAACCAACAGATTTGTAGTTGTTGCAACAAGTTCTACACTTTTTGCAACAAGTAGACAATCTGTATAACGACTCACTAATCTTGTTGGACATAACTTGATTGTTTGCTTCTTTTGTAGAAGATATCCAATAGATTTGTAGTTGTTGCAACAAGTCCTACACTTGTTGCAACAAGTAGATAATATTCTACACAACTAAATCTGTTGGACATAGCTTCAGTTATTTGGTTCTATTTGTAGAAGATATCCAACAGATTTGTAGTTGTTGCAATAAGTATAGTGCAACAAGTTCTACACTTATTGCAACAAGTAGACAATTTATTTATGAATCAGCAAATGTTGAGGAAAGATATAGTCTAATTGACAGCCAAACTGACAATCAAATGTCAGAAATAGATGAAGAACAGAGCCAAGAAGCAGTAGATACAAATGAAGAAAGTGAGAAGAACTAGAAGATGAAGAAACTAATGATGGAAATGAAGGGGATGGAGTAGATCAAGGAAATCTGCTACACCCCAGAAGGCAGTTGCTGAACAAATTATTACTTAAGTTGTGGTATTTGGAGCCAAGGTGGCTGTTTAACAATTTTTGTTTTGTTTTTTTTTTTTTTTTTTGGTCCTTTATGTTATTTGTGAATGATGTTTATGAACTTATTTATTTTGATTAGTTGTGGTATTTGGAGCCAAGGTGGCTGTTGAACAATTTCTGTTTATGAACTTATTTATTTTGCTTACTAATTGTTGCAACAGATGCATACAGTTGTTGAAGAAGTTGCAACAAGTTACTAATTTGTTTCAACAAGTTACTAATCTGTTTCAACAAGTTGCTTAGTTGTTGCAACAAATTACTCATCTTTTTCGAAAAAAATTAAACAATTGCTTAAATTATTTTAAAAACTAAAAAATATGTCACAACAGATGAGTTAATTGTTGCAACAAATCATACATTTGTTTAAGAAGTTGCAACAAGTTACTAATCTATTTCAACAGATGGATCTGATGTTTAAGCAAGTTGCGTAGTTGTTGCAACAGATTAATCACCTTGTTTGAATGATTGCAACAACTTACTCATATGTTGCAGCAGATATCTCATATGTTGCAACAACTCCTCTATTGTTACAACATATTCACAATATTGATCACATTGAACTCCTTTGTTTAAACTGAATAACATTGAATTCATTTTTTTATCACTAAATATGGTCAAATTAAGTACTTCACATCAAATCACTCTAATGATCACTCGATTTAGGAAGAATACACTTAGAATTGCCCATCTAATCCATAAAATTACTATCTAATCCATTAAGGATGTTAGTAGATATATATATTCATCACTAAATACCATTTATTTTCTTTGTTTAACACTAAATATGGGTGAATCAAGTAGTTCACATCAAATCACTCTAATGATCACTCGCTTTAGTGCATACTGACTTAGTAGATCATCTCTCTTGACTCAAAATACATCAAATTGATTAAGTATTATACATTGATCACTAAATATCGTTGATTTCCTTTGTTTATCACTAAATATGGGTGAATCAAGTAGTTCACATCAATTCACTCTAATGATCACTCGATTTAGTGCATATTGATTTAGTAGATCATCTTTTCTGACTCAAAATACATCAAATTGATTAAGTATTATACATTGATCATTAAATATTGTTGATTTTCTTTGCTTATCACTAAATATGGGTGAATCAAGTAGTTCGCATCAAATCACTCTAATGATCACTCGATTTAGTGCATACTGACTTAGTAGATCATCTCTCTCGACTCAAAATACATCAAATTGATTAAGTATTATACATTGATCACTAAATATCGTTGATTTCCTTTGTTTATCACTAAATATGGGTGAATCAAGTAGTTCACATCAATTCACTCTAATGATCACTCGATTTAGTGCATATTGACTTAGTAGATCATCTTTCCTGACTCAAAATATCATCAAATTGATTACGTATTATATATTGATCACTACATATCGTTGATTTCCTTTGTTTATCACTAAATATCATTGATTCCCTTTGTTGATCACTAAATATGGGTGAATCAAGTAGTATCTGTTGCAACAACTGTAATATCTGTTGCAGCAAGTGTAGTATCTGTTGCAACAACTGTAGTATCTGTTGTAGCAAGTGACATAGTTGTTGAACAGGTAGGTGGGTGCAAAAAACAAAAAACAAAAAACAAAAACTTTTTAAATTTTTTTTGTAAACAATTTTTTTTGGGGTGGGTGGGTGGAGTAAGAAACCAAAGAAAAAAATTTCTTTTTAAGATTTTTTTTTTGCGGGAGGGGGTTGGTGGATGGGGTGGGGGTGGTGCAAAAAATAAAAAATAAAAACTTTTCAAATTTTTTTTAAAAAAATGAAATTAATATTTTTTGGGAGGGTAAGGGGTGGTGTGTGTGTGTGGGGGGGGGGGGGGGGTGGTGCAAAAAAAAAAAAGCCTTTTCAAAATCTTTTTTAAAAAAATATTTTTTTGGGTTGGGTTTGGGGGTGGGGCCAAGGGCGGGGGGACGGGTGGATGGGGTGGGGTGGTGCAAAAAACCAAAAAACAAAACTTTTCAAAACTTTTTTTTAAAATAAAATTAATTTTTTTTGCGAGGGTGCGGGGTGTTGGTGCAGGGGTTGGGTGGTACAAAAAAACAAACAAAAAAAAAACTTTTCATAATTTTTTTAAAAACACATTTTTTTTTGGTGGGGCATGGGGGTGGGTGTGGGCGTGGGGTCAAGGGCGGGGGGGGGGTGGATGGGGTGGGGGTGGTGCAAAAAATCAAAAACAAAAACTTTTCAATTTTTTTTTTTTTAAATAATTTTTTTTTTGGTGAGGGTGGGGGGTGGTGGGGCTGGGTGGTACAAAAAAACAAAAAAAAAATTCAAAATCTTTTGAAAAAACATTTTTTTTAGGTGGGGGTAGGGGTGGGGGGGGAAGGATAGGGGGCGGGGTGGGGGGATGGAGCGGGGAGGGGGGGGGGTGGCAGGGGGTATTTTATGGTTTATATGGGTTGGGTCAAAGTGTTAAAAACAAAACTTCAAGGCAAAGTGTAAAAAACAAAGCTTGGGGTCAAAGTGTTAAAAATATAACGTTGGGGCAAGTTAAAACTCTCTAATCACTAATCCAAAGTTTATCACCCCCACTCAATTAAAAAAACTAGAGTTACCCTAACTCAAGTTTTAAACCTTTTTGTCACCTTTAATTAAAAGCCCCATGTTTCACGTCAGCCGCAATTCCTTACTCACAAAGGTAGATATGGGCGGTCAAGAATTTCTTCAAAATAACATTAGCATCCGGACCAGTTTGTGTATGCTTCAACTATTCTACAAATTATTTTTTACCTCTTGCTTGCATAGGTATCAGATAATTGTTGTTTTCCCATTCGGGACAACTAATCGTCCGTGGTTTAGACAAATGAGTATTCTACTCTTGGTTAAGACTCTTTTCCCTTGTTTTCTTTTGGCAGGGTCTTTCGGAACAGCCTCCCTACCTTCAAGGTGGGGTAAGATCTTGTACACTTTATCCTCCCCAGACCCCACATTGTGGGATTCAACTGGGTATGTTCTTGTTATAGGTGAAATGAAAATATTTGAGTGACTTTTTTCTGTTACAAAATAATGTTGAGTGACTTTCTGAGATAATTACTGTTAGTTGAGTGACTTTTGTGTTACAAAGAAAAATTGAGTAACTTTCTGAGATAATTACCATTAGTTGAGTGTGTTACAAAATAAAATTGAATGACTTTCTGAGATAAAAACTGTCAATTAAGTGATCTTCTCAGAAATTAACTCAATAGCAAACTAGTATGATCATCCGTAAACACGATACTTCAGCAAGTCTAGACTTGAATAAAATGAAATATTTTTCTTGCTAAAAACATAAATGCGGGATTCAACCTCTTATCATTAGTACTTTTTAAGCATTTCGCATCAAGTCCTCGTGTATATTTTATTGGAACATTCACTTCAATTAAATTGTTAATTATTTTATTAAGTTTCTTGAAATGTATGACCGTAATATCGTGTTAAAAACAGAGAATGTCGAGGTAGTTACACTCTCCTTCCAATTATATGACCCAAACTGATCTAAGTGAAAATTCGTAATGATTAATGTGCTGCTTTGCCGTTTAATTTGTTGTTACAGCGAATGTGTCATTTGCCTTGGGAGTATGAAAGATGGGAATGGTCAGGCTATATTCATTGCTGAACGCAGCCATGCTTTCCACTTCAGTTTAATTGGAAATAGTGTTAAAGCATGGAAACCACCTTGTCCCATCTGCAGATGCAAATGGCAGGAGATCCCTCTCCAATTTCCAAATGCAGGAAGGTCTCGCATGTCTCCTTACCATGTATCACTTGAAGATCCTGTTAACTTCTCTCGTCCACTACCAATAATTGCTCCACCCCGTCCTCAGCATGTTCAATTTTCATATGATGAGCCTCTTCCGAACATCAGCATGGATCATACCACCTCACCTTCTATCCTCATGAAATCTTTTGTAGAATTTCCTGCAGTTGTTGCTGCTCAAGATGTGCCAAAATTTGCAGTTCTTGTTGGAGTAAGAGCACCACCACTCTTAGGTGGTGCTCAGGACCTAGAGCTTGCACCTATTGACCTGGTCACGGCGCTAGATGTTAGTGGGAGCATGAATGGATCAAAGTTGACTCTCTTGAAGCAAGCAATGTGCATAGAGAACTTGGGGCTTTCCGACCGGCTAGCTATTGTTACTTTCTCATCAAGAGCTCATATAAACTTCCCCTTACAAAGGATGACTGAGCAAGGGCGTCAAGAGGCTCTACCGGCTATAAATGGTATTTCAGCAAGTGGTGGGACAAAAATTTTGGAAGGACTCAAGATGGGGACTCGTGTTCTTGAAGAAAGGCGTGAAAAGAATCCAGTTGCGAGTATCATTCTCTTATCTGATGGGGGAGACACATATAACGGTGATAACAGGAACTAACGTAATGGAAATCAAAACCGTAGATCCTCAAATCCAAACATTGATCCCTCGATATCTGATTATTTTGCCATCTTCCATTCGTCCTTGCAATAGAGAAGTGGCAGAGGCAGAGGATCTGTCAACTTTCCCTGTTCATACATTTGGCTTTGGTTCAGACCATGATTCTTCTGCTATGCATGCTACATGCTATTTCTGATGCATCAGGTGGCACATTTTCATTCATTGAATTGCTTGTTACTGTTCAAGATGCCTTTGCAATGTGTATTCAGGGGCAGATTTAAAGGGGCCCGAGGGTGTTCACCCGAACACCCTCGGCAAAAAATTATAGTGTATATATAAGGTAGATTTTCTGTATTTATGTATATATATTAACTTTTGAACACTGTGAACAAATGCAAAAGGTTAGCTCAAGCGGTCCAGGGTATTCAAAATTGTTTCTATTGTCCTAGGTTCGATTCCCATTGAGAACATTATTTTTTTATATTCAGCTTTTGTTTTTTCCGAACCCCCTGAATGAAAATCCTGGATCCGCCACTGTGTGTATTGGTGGTCTCCTCAGTGTTGTAGCCCGGGAGCTTCATCTTAACTGCATAGCACCATCACCCGGAGTAAACATTGTTTCCATCCCTTCAGGCAGATATGTAAGTGAAATTTATGAACAAGGACAGCAAGCCGTAGTTAACATCGGGGACTTGTATGCAGATGAGGAGAAACAATTTCTCGTATACATTCCCGAGGGAAGGGTGGAAACATCAACATCATTCTTGAAAATGGTATGTTCTTACAAAAATATTGTGTCCAATGAGATGATGAGAGTGGAGGGTGAGACAGTTAAGATACGCCGGCCTCAAGTTCTGTCTCCTGCAGATGTAATAGTAAGTCTGGAGGTTGATAGGCAGATAAACCGGCTAGCAGTAACAGAAACGATAGAAGAAGCACAAGAGATGGCAGAGAGGGGGGATCTTGAGGGTGCACAAGCTATGCTAACTAACAGAAGATCTTCTCTTTTATCTTCAGCATCTGCCCAAGCAGGTGATAGTCTTTGTAACAGGCTTGATGCTGAACTGACCGAAATCAGAGAGAGGATGGCAAGTGAGGAACTCTACGAGCAGATGGGACGAGCCTATGTGCTCTCCGGTTTGAGCTCACATTCATGGCAGAGAGCCACAACTAGGGGTGATAGTACGACGCAGATAATACTACAAGATGGGAGCTCAAGCAATACCTATGAAATTCCAAGTATGAGAAGCATGGTTTCTAAGTCACAGAACTTAACCTTTACCAATCCTCGTTGAACAAATTGCTAGCTCCATTAGTTCTCATGGTGATAAATAAATAGAAGGACATCTCATGCTTTACTCCCTGGAATTAAGTTATAGTATTCTGCCTTTTCCTGTTCCCATTAGTCATTAACGAATCAGATTATTTTAGTTTGACTTCTCAATAAATTGGAATGAAAAATTTAGAGTTTTCAGTTTTATACCTATTCACCTATTTTCTGAATGCTCTTTATTTATTGGTTAATTTTTTTCCTTTTCTTTTTGTTTGTTTTATAATTGAAGCAAGAAAACTATTATAACTCCTCCTGCCTCAACTCCTTGCCCTCCAAGAAGCAAGAACAAGAGGATTTCACATAATCACTTTGGAGATGATCATATTACGTCTAATACTTGTGAATTTACTTGTGCTTTGCACGATCAAGAAATATATTAATAAATTTGCTGAAATGATTTTTTGGTAAATTTAATCGATATTGAAGAGATAAAAATTTGCATCTATATATGTATGCAAATATTACTTCAATAAATAGATTAAATTACAAATAGGCTATTTTCATCAGAATTTAAAGTTTAGAAAAGTGAGTTCTTCATGAAACTAAAATCACATGGCAGAGACACTGTCTATAACACGCACATCACTTGCATAAATTTCCATGCACACCTGATAATTTTATTTTATGCAGTGCTTGAAAACAAATATTTTGAAAAAAAAAAAAAAAAATTTACTTCTACAAGACGAACTAAAGAGTACGTGAAAATACTGCCTTTATCACATTTCACAGCGTTCTTTCATTAGGAATAGTGAAAATTGGCACAACTCTTACGATTTTACGTGTATTCAAATTAAAACCCATATGAGGGCAATTTAGTTGCCCTGCTTAATATTTTTTTTTTTCTAATTCTTTTCCAAAGTTTGTACAACTAAAAGCGTAGTCAAATTTCAGAACATCAAATATTAAGACATGGATTGACACAGAGAAAATGAATTGGTGAAAGCATTTGCTGATTTTGATGGTGGAAATGCATGTTCTCAAACACTCACGGACTGTTGACCTTAATTATATATGTTCTTATATCTCCATACTTTTTTGAGTTGGTTTTCTTAAAAGAAAAGTGGAAAAGGATTAAAACTAAAACAACCAAAAGAATAAAAATTCTAAGGGGTCAAAAGCAAGAATATATACATGATTGAATGCTCCAATATGAGAAAGTAAGTCTATTTTAAAGAAGTGGTTATTAATAAACTGCGTCAAGATATGTTTTTGAAGTAACTGAATTGGCTATCTCATCATGGTTTACTATAATTATTAAAATCAATAGTTGCAAGATTTTGAATTGAAGTTATGTCACGGTCCAATTTATTTAAGCCGTGATCCTAATCCCAATACGTTAGGTGTTGCTCCCAAATGCACACGCAAGTATACGTGGTCGTACAAGTAATATAGAACTTTTAAGTCCAGATATCGATCCCACAGAGACTTAGATTCTACTGTCAAACTAATTCAAATTCGAATAAAACTATTTAAGAAAGTGAAAATCAAGGTGTTTTTTGTAACTAAACTAAAACTGAAAAGTAAACAATTTGTGATGGGTGTTTTTGTGACTGAGAATATTTCGACAAAGATTGTAAGGTTTATCAGATGATGGAGAGTTTCAGGGTCATGGCTTTCGACAATCCAGTTAGTCTTCTGACAATTCTAGCTATCTTATTTCCTGGGTTACTAGTTGACGGGTTAATTATAACTTTATGAGTATCTTCCGAGTTGCTCACAAGCCTGTAGATGCCACTATAACGCCTATATCCCTATGGTCGCCAGAGGTAACAAGAACGCATTTACTTCTCCGTATTTAACTAAGCAAGGCTAAAGGGTATATTCCTACCCTCATTAGCGAAACGATTATATCGAACAAGCCCTATTTATTCTTATTATGCATGCAAATTCCTATCCTAGATTCCAATTCACAGCTACGGATAGTGTTCAACTATTGAGATAGTCA